>NC_041059.1:17202398-17426341 GCF_900634775.1 Gouania willdenowi
TTGAATTTCCTTTCAGTCGCACCCTTTTAAACCGCCTTTCTTTCAGATGCTTGTTCTTTCATTACCTTTTGTATCAAAATGGTATATACAAAATTCATAATTTGCTGCCTAATGACTTATCTATAAGTACCTCTGAAATTATCTGAACTTTAATTTAAGTGATGCACGGAGATTCCGGCCGAAAAAGGCCCTAAAGTGCATTTTTGGTTTTAGGCCAAAACACTTTTCTAACCAAAACAAGCCGACCGAAACAGGATGTTGTGATGAGGCAAGCAAACACTGCAGTCAGCATGCATTCTTGTCTAGAAACGGGCCAACTGGAGCGGCTGTATTTCAATACATCTGAGCACTAAAATGCTTTCTGAGCAGGGTTTGAGACGAGGCACTAAGTGTGTTTTGTGTTTTTGTGTCACGCCGACACTGCAGTTACGTTTCGCCCTCCGTCAACACGGACTACACGGCAGCATTAATCCGGTTTCCGAGCCTGTCAGCGCACATTTCACAGAGATCCTCTGACCTTCATCACGGCTGTACTTGGTCTGCAGTATAAAGATCATTACTTGGATGGGATTAAACCAGGGCGCACAAGAAATGATTCACGTCGCAATCAATCGCTCTTTGTGCTTCTCCAAGAAGATGATCTTCATCAAGAACTTCGACGCACTTTGTGTTTTAATGAGAGAAATGTTATTCTCTTTCAGAAGCCCAGTTACATTATACGCCTGTGCAATATTATTTCATGTATAAGTGGGGTGAAGTTAAACATTTTTTTTTTATTTTGTCCCCGCGACCCTGAAATAGGACAAAGCGGGTCTGAAAGTGGAAAGATGGATGGATTGTGCATTGTTGGAATGTCAGTGCTAAATAAATATTTTCATATTTTTAATTGATTTATTTTTTGAAGCATTAATATTAATGTATACAATTGAATTTTAGTGAGGTTAGTACACATTCCAATCCATAAATGCAACGGAAATTAATAATTTGCATAATAATTTATTTCGGTGTTTTGGTTTTCGGCCTTTGTTTTTTTCATTTGCGGTTTTTGGTTTTGGCAAAGAATATATTTTTCGGTGCATCCCTACTTTAAATGTACATTGACAGCTGTGATGAGTTCCAAATCACTTGTGTTGTAGATGTATATTTGAGTAATCCTCTTTTAATGTTGTTCAGCACAGCTTTCATGTGTTTTTGCTGTGCTGTATCCTTTTACCATGTACTTGTGTGTAATACTTGTAATCCTGGTTCTAGATATGGAAAAAAAAGACTATGGTTGCATTGGTTTTATGTTTGTTTTGTGGATTTTTACTTTATGGACTCCATATGTTTTCGACACATTGTATGTTGGTGTGTTTTTCATGCACCATCACCTTCAGATGATCAAAGACAAAAGTTGGCTCAAGCGTTTCATGAGAGGTCAACAGCACCACAGATATTTATGGATTTGTTTGACTTCATAAGTGTGGTGTTTCTGTTGGACTATTGCAGTGCTGTCCTGTCTCAGTTCCTGATGAAATTGTTTGGAGCTTATGAGCAGCTATTGAGAGCTGTGAGGTTAAAGTGGTCCAACGCTGCCTTGGCTTTTGTGGTGCCAGCTGGCACAAGAGGGTATGGATGTATGTCATTAAACCCACAAAGTGTTGTCTGAGCAGCCTGGGGGTGAAGGAGGTTAGCCAATTATTTTGCAGAATTGGGGTAGCTTTTTATGGCCTTGATATGCATCATAATATAGTCCCCCACTCCTCCGTGTGCTTGATTTGATGATCGCTGAGCTCATACCATTTCACCTTTACTTGTTGCATTATATTATTGCATCAACTCTTCTCTTATCACAGTTACAGTAAAAAAAAAAAAAAAAAAAAGAAGATGTATGTGTGTTTCTCAGTTGTATTTCATGCTTTTTTTATAAAGTTGACCTGAATATATTTATTTCCAATTATGGGAAATTATGTCATCATTATTTGTAGAGGTGTCCCGATCCGATATTGATATCGGATATTGGTCCAATATCAGCCAGAAAACGGATATCAGATTTTATCGCACTGCATCCAAAATCACCGATATAAGCTCTCCGATAAAGTTTTCCGCTCTAGCACTTCTATGAATAGGTGACTGTGGTTCACACTCCAACAAAGTAGCCTGCTGTTGCTGACTATTGTTCTCTGTATGAGTAACATCACTTAATCAAGCCTTTTCTGACATTCCACACTACAAAATAAGTATTAAAAGTATGTATGGTTTGTGCTGATATTGTATCGGATCAATATCGGTATCGGCCGATGCGCAAGGCTGCAATATCAGTATCATATCGGAACTGAAAAAGTTGTATCGGCACATCCCTAATTATTTGTTCAGCTACTTCAGGAAAATTTAAGAATTGATGATTCATCTTGAGCTAAAATCCCCAAGACTCATCCAGTCATTGGCCATTACATCCATCTGTAATCGATCCTAACGACAGGTTACATTCCTGAGGTGCCTGTGTCATACCTAGTGTCTTTACAATCAGATTAAAGTATGATCCTCTGACAGAGGGCTGCAGAGCCTAGAGATATCCATGTCACGGAAGCTTAACGGCCATAATCACTTCCACACCATGTTATGAAGCTCTGCTTTTGGAGATTGATGCTCGTAAATCCCCTGTCGAGGCGCTGATACTACTCGACTTCATACACTGACCATGTAGGACATCAGCTGAGACATTGATGCTCCCTTTTTAGGTATTATACACTCATTTCTTCATTTGCAGCCTAAAGCTTAGCTGTAGCATAAGTGACATTGTTAAGCCTGACTCGTGGAGGCATCTGACGTGTAAATTACATGCAATAAAGTGTGAGGTCTTTAGTCATGGTGTTGTAGTTTGAATTTTTGTGTAAAGCTGAACATTTAGTTCTGACATGTAACACTGATTGGCAGATTAATTATGGATAATTGTTTTAGATTCAGCAGAGGCATTCCCATTGACTGCCTAATTGATTCAGCATGTGAAATATTGAGTTTTTTTTTAAAGTAGCATTTGCACAGCACAGGTCTGGCTAAATCATGTTTGAAAGCCAACATGTCTGTGCTGAAAATATTTTTTTTTTTATTTTTATCAACTGTTTTTGATGTGTTTGACAACCATTTAAAAGTCAAACATAATAAACCTAACTTTTCCTTCTCTGCAGGCCTCAGGTATTTGGAGTTTCTTGTTATATCGTTTCATCGCTCTCTGGACAACTCTGCTTTCTTTTTTTTTTTTTTAATCTTTCTGCCCCACTTAGACATTATATCTGAGACACTTTTCACAGCACACACAATTTTCTCATAAAAAGGGTAAAGTGCATTTAAAATGAACCAGAGAAACGAACAAAGTCAAACTCCACAGAATACAAACCCCAGATTCTTTACAGTGACAGATTTTTAATCCATTCATTACTTCTCGTGTGTCTACTTTAAGAGAGAAGTGATCTATATAATCCAGGGCTCAATTCAGTTTTGTTACCCCACCAGGAGTCCCCAGAACCCGTAGGTCCCTGGCAACGATGCAGAAGCCTTCTGAGAGCTTCGTCAGCAGAACTCCACGCTGCCATTTTGTCTGGCATTTATTGGTCTTAGTGGGGAAGTGCTGGCTTTGCTGTATTCCAAGGATGTGTGTTCAGTTTCTGTGGGTGCACATTTTGTGTTGTTTTACTCACAGGACCAGTAATGCTCACAAAGATGAAAACTGGCAGACATCTACAGGTCTAATGGCAGCTGCTGCTTCTGCTGCTCTGGTTAACATTAAAACAGTGCCTAATGAAATGGCTGTACCATCTAGCTAGGGGGGACGAAACAGAGAATAATTCCAAGAGTCAGCGTAGCACTGAAGTTTGCATGTTCTCCCTATACTTGCATGGCTGTTCTTGGGTACTCTTAACAGGGTCCCCACGGTCATGAATTTCCTGGAAAAGTTATGGAATTTGAAAAACCGATTTTCCAGTCTTGAAAAGTCATGGAATAAATCATTTTTTTGAGCTTTTAACCTTGTTACAATGTTAATTCTTTATCAAAAACACACCCAAAGAATTATCCTCACTAATGCTGCTCTCTGAGCTGCTGATCTGCCCTCTTCTGAAAAGCGAGACGTCAATCGCCCCCTCCAGGAAGTGCCTGCTACTGAGCCATTCCATTTTTAGTATCCGTTATGTCGCCTCGTATCACATTTGACTTGATCTGACAATAGTACGCAGTGGTTGGACAAAACAAATGATTATCACCTTAAATGCACTATTCTTGTAGTTAATAGAGTTGAGGAGGAGAAGAAAGTTACTTAACAGCTCCGGTGAGTGAAGCAGCTGAATTACTCTCTGCTGCTGCTGCTGTTGTGATGAACACAGCCTGAAGCGCTGAGATGGACTCACAATCACAATAGTGTCTTGAATAGCAATGTGTTTTACTGTAATGTGCAGTTTTTTTGGCTGAAAACAATAACAACAGTGTGTGGATAGCAAAAAGAAAATTGCTGTTTGCTGATCTCCCTCGCTGCATAAGTAGGCCACAAAACAGCCCGTTTTTAGAGCTGCTCAGAAAGTGACTTTTCAGAGGCTAAAACTCTGGAAAACAGGTGAGTTTGGGAAAATAAACCAAAAATACTATGTTGTTGGGGTCCTTAGAGCTAATAGAGATGGGTGAAAAATAGCATGATATGGGACCTTTAAGACAAAAAACACCTTTGTTCGGCTGTTCCAAATTGCTTGTCCGAAGTGTATGAAAAAACATCTGTCTGTGTTGTCCCGGTGTCCTATCCAGGGTGTACCCTACATTGTGAACTGGGATAGGCCTACAATGAAATTGGTACAGAAGATGGGTACAGCCTTTGTACCACTACATGGTTTAACATTTAAAACTCTTAATTTATTATTGTGTGTGAAGGCTTGTTTATGGCCCTTCAAGAAGAATATACCAACAAAAGCACTCAGAGAACGCGCAAACCTCCGCCAAGCGCCACTACTCCTCTTTGCCAGATGTTGGCTGTTATCTGGATCAGTGATCTTGATCATGGTACCATGATCATTCACACTTAAAAAGCTTGAAATAAATTTCTATCCCAATAATAACATACAGTAGGTCATGAATATGCATGGGCACCCCCACTGAAAAAAAAAAAAATGCGATGAAATGTGCAGTCCAGATCTGCTCTGGATGAAAACTCTGGTGGGGGTGGGGTTGTCTTTACAAAGATTTGTCAGTTATGAACCACAGTTATTTCACCAGTGATGAGAGATACATTTGTATATATATATATATATATATATATATATATATATATATACATATATATATATATATATATATACTGTATATATGAATATATGCCTGCATTTGGTGTCTTATTGGTTGACACTACATGCAGTACAATATTTTCTTGACAAAAATGCTTTTTTTTTTTGCAAAAACCACCAAACTAAACCACAGGAATACTTTAATAAAACATATTTTTTTCCCCAACCAATATTGAAAGACAATATGTGCTGCTGCTTGAGACAAAATGTAAAAAATAAATGTCACTTTTTCCATAACTGAAATTGAATTAGTTTTCTTATCTTGCACTGCTATTGTTTTATACGTTTAACGTTTATTGTTTAACGTGTTAATTCCATGGAGAGATTTATAATGTGACCTAAAATTAGGAACTGAAGTGTTGAACAATATTGGATATCTGCACCGAGCTGATATCTAACATCTCTAGTTCTTGTTGAAGTATTTGGGAGGGGGCCAGGTGAAAAAACCTTGGCTATATTCTGTGCACATTTGTTTAATTTGATAATGAGCATGTTCGCCTGCGTAGCCTCAGGTCTTGGTTAAGCGTGGGGATTCTGTTGCAGCGAAGCAGAGAGAACGCAGACAGTCCTGACAAAATGTCTCTAGTTACCCATTTGCTTCAACGGCATCACAGAGGATTAGGTTTCTGTTGGCCGTCTCACTTCGACAGTGAGGGTGCACGTTGACAGATGTTGCTCCAGTGTCACCACTGTCTGTTGCTAGATATTATATTTGATAAACAGTGAACAGACTTCCTCTGCCATGTAATCCGCTCGCGTGCAGACTGCCCTCGACTGCTGTGAGCAGGATGGATGTCCTGTCTCACTGCTTTTAAGCAGCACTATGCAGTCACCTGCTATAGGGTTTCTCTTTTTCTGACAGTCGGAGCTGTACTGCAACAATCAGATATCACTGCACACTACATAAAAGCCCATTTGTAATTCTGTGGAATTAGCAGGGCATGATGTTGTTGTGTTTTGCACCTCTATACCTGCTGTGCTCTTGTGTAGGTCTCATATCCATTAGATGATGAAGACACAGTCTGTATAAGTAAGGGGATAATGGGGTGACCTCAAAAAACCTAAGACTTTATGCTGAGGTCCACATAGCAGCACATAGCGGCTGGGCAAAAAAAATCTATTTAATTTTCATTTATCAAATTACTAGATAAAAACGATTTTTATTTTGCAAATTGAAGTATTTTTTTTTAATTTTTAATTTTAATACATTTTTTCCACCACAGTTTTTTCAGACTTTTTCGCATTCCGTCCTTGTGGGTTACCATAGCGCGATGTGAGCCAGCCCCCTCTTTGTTTATATATGTTTACCCTTTGAGTAGGCTATATGTGTGCCACAGGCAATCATTTATTATTCGCACTATGCTGAGATGCTAAGGGAAGAGTTTATTCTTTTTTTAATTGTAATGTTATATGTTATAGAATGTGAAGTTATCTGATTGCCTAATCAGAAAATTTAAGCTACTGTGAAGTTGCTGTTGCACTTTTGCTTAAACCTGGGTTAAAGCTTGAAGTTGTTGAATGACAGAGCCTCATTTACTTTTTATTTTGGGATTGTTCTATGCATTTTAACTCTTGAGGACAATCACAGTAATAAAGTTGCACTTTTGACCATATATCTGATCTTCAGTCATTTTTAACTGTATTTAAAAAAAAAAAAATCAAAAATATAATCTGATCTGATTTAAAATCGCCCAGCCCTAGACAGAGTATGCAGTAGCAGCAAAATTATTAAAGCTGCACTACCTGATTCTTGAACCATGACAGAGGGGCATGGCTGAATTTGAACCATAAATCCCGTCCCCCACTCTGATAATCCCTCCCAGTCTCCTCCTCTCACGGAAGTGCACAAAATTGTGCACGAGAGCTGAACGTGCACTACCGGTAAAACACGTCGCCACTCAAAAGGATGCACACAAAATGTAGGAAAATGGAACATTAGATCACCTGTCTAGAAGGAAAACAGACACTTGCGCGTCCAAAGTTAGTCCAAGACTGAAAACAAGTTTGCACCGTGTACACGCTTCACTAAATATCGTGACAGCCAATGAGGAGGCTCCTTCGTGGGCTCTGCTCACCCCTCCTTTCACTAAATCCTGTGATTGGAGCTGGAGGGGGTGAAGGCCAAGATTTTGTCTTACGGGGTTTTATTAACTCAAATACTTAATTATAAGGCACAGACAGCACGCAGACGTATCATTTTTTTCAGAAATTTTTTTTACAATATATTATATGATGCTCATAAAAAAATTTTTTTTAATTTGTAATTAATTAATTAATTTTTAATTAAAGAAAATAAATCCTAATAAGTCCTCCAGCTTTAAGTATACTGATGGATTTACTTTGTCTATGTTTTTTTTTTTTGTAACTCTACATATATAACTCATTAGACTATAGAGATGGATAAGGGAGGTCTAGGGAGCTAGATACTCTAGCCAGGGAAATACAGAGCAACAAAAATGTCCACTAAAACAGCATTTTATAAGAAAATATTAAGGTTGAGCCCTTTTGGAGCCAGTGTTTGAAGGGTGTGGATCCAATAAGCCTCCTGCTGTTGCAAAGGTTTATCAAGGTTACCCCCGTGAAAAGGAGGGTATCTTGTTCAATCCCATGGAAGCGCAGTGATGTGATGTCATTGTGTGCAACATTAAAATGCACAGACACAGGATAGTCTCTGTCTTTCCCTCTCTTTGTGCTTTTCCAACATAAGTGAGGCCACATGGGGAATCTTCTACCTGTGTAGGAATGATTTAATGGGTGTTGTTGCACTGAACACAGTTACCACATCAATAGCTTCCTTTAGGGAGTGGCAAAAGGTGTCTGTGGGTCAGACATGGAGGCGTTTTGGTGAAAAGTAGCACAAATGAAGAGGTCCTTTATGTTCACCAGCTGACGGTAGAATGTGGTTAGATGTAGAATGTTGTCTTTTAAAGACAGTGCAGATGGCCATTCATACTGTCTTTAATTAAAAGACTGGCAGATTCTACAGCTTAAAGTTTTATGGCCTAAAATATTTATTATTGTTGGATATACCTATAGTCATACCTATATTCCCTGAGGTTATGGCTACATTTAACGTATCTCTAGACACTTTCAATTATAAGTTAGTGAGCCTCGAGGTTTACTGTACATATATGTGATAGAAATATATTGATTGGTTTGAACCGCTTGACTCTTTGAACACACTTTCCCAATATATACTATGATATTTTCATCCCTAAATTTCCTCTGTGCTGGCCCTCAATAATATCCACTCAGCTGGTTCAGTCTGTGTCCTGGGTGGGGCTGGGGTGGCTTATGTGTGAAAATATGCGAGTTCCTTTAAACCTATCATTTTTGGTATTATGTTTCTCTTTGTTTGAAATATTTTGTGTTTTACATGTTTTGTCTTTCAATTTAAAAGGACTTTGCAATGCATATTAACATTTTATTTTTTAATATTCTAAGTGGGAATTTTTTCTAAAACAGTTTTTTAGGAGATCAGTGAACTCCAAACTATTAGGGTCTCACCATAGGCAGAGTTTGAAATTCTTGCCAGGGGGGCAGCAAAGAAAAAAAAAACCCACTGTAATTTAAAGAATGAGAGAAATTAAGCAGTGTTATTATTTATTATGTTCTACATGACATATCACACAACAGTAGTTGTAAATAACTAAGTTAAACAACAGGTAGGACAGAATAAAAGGATCCATATGGATTAAAAAGATTTAAAAGTCCCACAACGTAGATTATGGCATTTAAAATCTCCACCTTCGCTGATTGTCTATGTGGGCGAGTAGATTATTACAACAACCGCTCAATCCACCGCTTCATATCCAGACAAGTGCGCTCTGAGAGCTGGGTTTACTCATTTTCCGTTCTAGCCACTTTTTTTCTCGGTGTATCACTACAAACAACAGACTTATGGGTCTACAGATCACCTGCGGTGTCCGCCATGTTGTAAACAAACACAGTTCTGAGCTGCTACGGGAAGCAGGAGGGACAATTGTCATCGGCTGCTGGTCCTTTAAAACTTATTTACTTGGTTTTATTTTGTAAACCGTTGAATTTTATATCGCCATTTTTATCATTTCTTAGTCACTGTGTTTTTTGCACTTAACTAATGTGTCTATTATGTATGTTATATTAAACATTTGGGGAAACTTAAATTAAAACTTTTGATCGGGGGGGTGGCAATAGACCCCCTGCCCCCCCCTCTCAAACTCCGCATATGGCTCTCACATTCACTTTTGTGTCTGAATGGAAACAGGCAGCAGTTTTGTCGCCTTTGTTTCAGGCTGTCATTCAGACATTGTTCGTGGCTGACAGGAGGGCGATAGGGTCTTGGCACATCTCCATTAACACGGGGGGGGGGGGGGGGGCTGTGCTGACCTCTGAGACTCTCGTTCTTTATTTCTCTCCTCAGCATCTCCTCATCGTTTCCAAACTGCAGGATGTTGAATGTGTGGGAGAAACCTGATCATGTGTTTTTAAAGAGTTTGAAAGCATAACCTTTAATTTACGTAGAATATTATCCATATGGTAAAATCATGTCATCATACTAACTTGGTGTATCTCTCTATGTCTTTGTAGGAGAGGAAGGAAACACAGCGTTATTCTTCGGACCCAGTTATCAGTCAGAGTCCATGCCTGCATCGGTGAGTAACAATTAAGACTGTTAGGAGCTCTAATCACATTTATCCCCAGGGGATTATTGCATTTAAGGCTTTGCAGAAATAAAGGGAGATTGTGAGGAGTCTTACTTGGAGCTAATTTTAACTAGATTTTGACAACTCTGAAAAAAAAAAAAAAAAACCACCTAGTCTGGCACGAAGCAGAAACTGTAATGTTTTCTGAGGTATTGTGTTCTGCCACTTTGTTTAACCTGATCTCCCACTGTCTTTGAATAAAGTGAGTAAACTGGCTCCGAGGACTAAGTAAAAACACATGCAAAGCCATTACGTGCCTGCAGACATACACACAGACAGAGATAGACTTTTCTGTTTTACTGAGGATGTTTAAGCTTTTTACTAACAGTATTAGATTCAGCAAGACGTCGCTTTAAATATGTGAGCTTTGGATTTGTGCTGTTATATGTTTTGCAAACCTTTTTTAGAATATGGTTTTAATATATCCGATGAGTACATGGGCTTGAATTATATTTACCCAGCAAAGCCATCTTGATGAGGATGAACATGTTCCCTTATTAGGAACTTCTCAGGCTTCACTTGCAAAAAACAATCCAAAGTCTGCAAAGAACAATCTATATTTACAAGTGTGAAATTTAAATTTTGGCCATTTTTACTGGAGGAGCTACAGGCAGTTTTTATGTAAATGAGATTTTTCCTTGATAGTACTCTCCTGTTATTTATCGTGAGCCTGATGTGGGCTCGGTAATGAAAGGCTTTGGAAACTCCAGTGGATCACTTACAGTGATCATTCTGTCACGACGGCTCATTAAACTATTGGCCAGACGCAGGAAAAATGAGAAAGACTGCTTTTGCTTAAACCTGATGAGGTCAAGTTTGCACATGTGAAATACGAGGAGATTTACTCTTTGATGCTTTTGGCAGTTACCTTTCTTATTGTAGAACTGTGTGGCAGATTACACATCAGTAAATTCATATCATATACAAAATAGTCGGAATAATTACTCTGATTGTGTGATTTTTATTTAGAAGCACGAGATTTATAGTCCCTCAAATGTGGCTTTAGATATTAGTCTGATCGTGAACTGGTTTAACTTCCTCTTCCCTCCTGCTGGTGCTAAGCTTGGCTTAGCGGAGCCTGTGGAGTGACCGACATGCTTGCTGCTCTCCTCTAAGTGGATGATGAGCCTCTTTCTCTCTAAGTTGACAGCCACCTGTTGCCTTCCACATAGTCTCCCTCAGTGCCGTCTGTGGATCCATCGCTGACTTATTTCCTCTTGCTGAGGTGGTCACTGTTATTGTAACTTGTCTATACATTTGAGCCTAATTGTATCTGACTAGTGAGTTTACTTTGCCCTACATCCCCCCACTCGCAAAGAAAGACTTTCTGTATGATTTTTTGACTATAAAAATGAATAATTTGTTACTTTTTCAGAGTGAGAGACAAATAGAGCCGTGTACTTCCAGCCATGGCTGTTTCATTTCAGAGTGAGCGATGTTAGATTATAAAAAGAGCTTTACATTGAGTTTCAACCTTAAGTGTGGGGTCATCTGGAGTTAACATGGGGTCGCCTGAAATGTCTAGTAATTGGTAAAAAATTTAAAAAAATAAACCTTTGGTAAAGAAATTGATGAAAAAAATATTTTTTTTGAATGATTAGTCTTTTTCTAATACACATCGCCCACAATAAATATTAATAAACTGTATCCTATACTTTCTCAAATATAAATCTAGTAATAAAAAAAAATGCAGTATACAAATATCTGAATTTGTAACACACTTCAATAAACTTTATCTCGGAGAAAAATGTCTCTGGATTTGTTGTATCAAAAATGGGGTCACAACCCAAAAATGGTTTGGAACCTCTAAGTTAAAGGGTCACTACAAAATAAACAATGGCCTCAGAATAATTTATGTTTTGTTTTTTAACGTTTTCAGATATATTATTACAATGTTTAGTTTATCCAAGTGGGTCTAATTCATGAGGGATGAGCGGCTTACTGCTATGTTTATAGCGATCTACTGTATATATTCTGCCTGTTTTGTATCTGTTTTGCTGTCTGATTATATAATTTATCATCGTTATTGTTACTTTGCTGCATTCTTCACGCCTTAGCTTGTTGGTTACATGTGTGTGTGTGCAGTAGCGGGCATCAAATCTAAGCCAACATAATCACAGTCATTAGCACTCACAATGTGCCCATGCAGACATGATGTGTACATATCCATACCACAAAGAGGAAAGGAGAAACATCTCATTTCGAGTTTACACTGAGGTTGTGAGTTCCATAATTATCTGAATACCCTTTCATGTGCCTGTTGGGGTTTTTGTCCATGAAGGTTTAAGCTTGGAAGCACCATTTTTTCCTTCTACTTAAAGTTATGGTTTATTTATAAAAAAAAGTGCTTGACTATAACAACAGCCACAATGATATACATTCTAAGCCAAAACAACAAAAATGAGCTGTGCTTGCTGTAAAGTGTCACATACAAAGCAACAATATTGTCTTCTTGCCTCTCACAACAAGATATGGATATAAGCTTTAGACCTATAATTAACAGATAACGCAAATAACTGTACAATAGCTTACATTTGATCACATATTTACAACTGTTTTAATAAAAAGTGGGTACACGTTAGTCACAAATCACTCACTAGTTTGCTGTTGAGTACTTTCTCAAGTGTTATGAAGTAAGATTAGGATTTAGTTGAACAGTGAACAGTCAAAGGATGTGCAATCCTTTACAAAGGTTCACCTTTTATATTCATAAGTGCAGGCCTCAAGCCATGTTCCCGTGTTAGCTTGTGTTAGCAAGTGACCTGTGCACAGTTTTTATTTATTTATTTACTGTCTTCAGCTCAAACTTCCGTCATTTGGCTATCGGACTGTATTCATTTCATTCTAGACCAATTCAATTCAATTCAACTTTATTTATGTATATAGCGCAAAATACAACAAAATCATCCCAAAGCGCTGAACAAAGTATAAAGTTAATAGTAAAAAAGAAAGAACCCAACAAGATTCACATGAACAAGCATTTAGCGACAGTGGGAAGAAAAAACTCCCTCTTTTTATGGGAAGAAATCTCCAGCGGAACCAGGTTCAGAGGTGGCAGCCAGACGAGTGTCTCAGACTAGTTGAGCCACGAATCATTGATCAGGAACTGCCAGCTCCAACATCAAGACACCTGGAACAGAAAAGACAGCGGAGGGTGAGGAGAAGGCACATATGGGGTGGACATCAGTGTAAATGGTATGAAGCAGTGTGAGCAGTTTCGTGGGTTATGCAACGAGGGACAAAAGTGGAGGGCACAACTGTGTCTGACTGGACATCATCCCATTGCAGCCCATTAGAGCTATGTGTAGATGGTTGATGGTGTTTGAATATAATGTTGGTGTTCTACCAACCAATGTTTGTCAGGATGAGGGAATAAAACAGGTATTACCTTGGTGCAGTATTAGAAATCTATCTCAGGGTGCTGGTCTTGTGTTGTGCTAACAAAGTGTCCCATGTGTTGTTACTCAACTATAATCAAGCAAATTACTTTGGGACTGTTGTGCATATGTGAGAAAAAAAAAAAACAACTAGAAATGATTGTGTGATTAATTTTGTGTACATTTGTCTGATCAGAAACTTGTGATTTAGAAAACAAAACCCAAAATGTTCCTCTGCGTGTTAGCACAGGCCACAGCCTGTTATAAATGCCAGCTTGTTGTTGTTGGTGGAATAGATGTGGTATGAAGGCCTGATTAGAGCAGCCTTGTGCTTTCTTTAGTCCTGTCTACAAGTTTAGTTGGGATTTTTTTTTTTGCTGAAATTATGTGCGAAGCTTGTCGTGATGTGACGGAGTGACAGGTGGACTGTTTCAGCCAAAGATTTATGTGGAAATAACAATTTGAGAGCGCACAAAACAAATGTTACACGTCCTTTTGTCTTAATCGGCTCTTCCACAGTAAAGGAATAAAACCATTAATGAGCTTTAGTAAAGTTCACACAGATTCAGTGACATTTTGGTAAACAATCTTATTAAAAAAAGGTTCTGTAATCCACTCATATGTCATATTAGTGTGATATTACAGAGCCAGCTGCTACGTCATGTAACTATTTGACTGTTTATGTTTTTACAAATTATTAATTCTTTAATTTAAAAAAGCCATTATATAAAAGTTAAAGGGCCTATGTTACGCTAAATCAACTTTTATGTGCTCTAAACATCATAAAAGTCCTATATGGGCTTCATACACATGCCCAAAGTGTTTTTTTCATTGATTCCCTCAATCGTTAGTCAGAGGGTGATTTTCTCCTTTCTTACTGCAGGGTGAGCACAAACACCTCGCTCCAATTTGATGATGCGTTCCCACTCTGATAACGAATTTGACATAGCACTGAGCTAGAGAAGCCGCGCCTCCAGGAAGCTCTCTGTCGTGATTGACATGTAAACGCGAAGCACCGTGTGGGGAGGAGGAAGTTATTGTCCCGTCTATAGACACGCCCACTCATGAATATGCATAAGTAGGCCGCAAATCAGCCTGTTTGTGTAGAGTTGCTCAGAAAGTGACTTTTCAGAGGCTAAAACACTGGAAAACAGGCGAGTTTGGGGAAAAAAACCTCAACTACAGTGTTTTTGGGGTTCTTAGAACAAATGGAGATGGGTGAAAAATAGCGTGATATGGAACCTTTAAAGGGGACATATCATGCTAAATCCACTTTTTTAGCCCTTAAATGCATTTTGATGTATATTTAGATTGTTTAGAAGTACAGAAAAGTTCAAATTAATCTCTTCAGGTGCTCCGTAGATATCTTTATATTCTGTTTTGGTCATATGTTTCAATCTGTTTCAATTTTTCTATTCTCTATTACGTTTTTTGAACTATTACATCACAGTATTTGCAGCGGAACTGCCAAATTAGGACATCGACTCCAGGCCCAACACTTCGAGCAATCCGCCATTTTTATTTCTCGCTTTTATTTTGTAGTCCAAGCTCCAGGATGCAGAAGTTACGAGAGGATAAATCAAAATGTTTGGTTGTTGGATGTAGTAACTCACACGCTTCATTACAAAGTCTCCCAGCATCAGAACCTTTTCAAAGTGCCTGGTTGAGTTTTATTTTTCATGGAAATGTACCCACATCTGTGGGTAAGGTCATTTTTGTGTGTGCGATGCACTTCAAGGATGACTGCTTCAGCAACCTCCACCAGTATAAAGAAGGATTTACCAAAGACTTTGTCTGATTGAGGGTTCAATTCCTTCTATCTTTGGAGATGATGAACAGAGCACTTCGGTAAGCTGTAAATAATGCTAAAAAGTGTGATGATAAGACGTCCCTGTCATTGTTTTGTTAGCATTAGCACTTGCACCGTCTTCATATGTTAGCGCTGTGTGCTCGTTTTAGATCCTTGATGATATGGCCTACGTGATTTAATTTAAGTCTAAAGTTTTCATTAGTCATTTCATTTTGCCATTTTTGTCTCCAAAAAGACAGTATTAAAATGCATTTTGTGACGTTAGCTTGGCGCTAGCGTTAGCTCGGTGCTTGTGTTAGCTGACTTGTTAGGGTTCTGCAGGTTCATCATCTTCATTTTCATCTCGCTCCGCTGGGTCAGACTCTGGCTGTAACATGTAAGGCTGGATGGACAAGTCTTCCTTTGTTGACATTTTGTAAATAACTTCTGAATAAAAAGTTTATGCGCCGCTACATAGCCGTATCTCTTCTATCAAACTACAAAAATGGCCGAGCAGGGTGGAGTTGAACCTGGAGAGGGGGCGGGGTATGAAGTGTCTCATTTGCATTTAAAGAGACCGCACCAAAACGAGTTGCTCTTAGAAGCACATCAGAAAAGGGGTAGAAAAGGGGCCTGTGGAGCTATATTAATGAGGAATTCAGACCCAAGCAGTGCAGTTCCGCTTTATATAGACCACAACTGTATGATTTATATGTAAAAAGGAAGGATTTAAAACCATGATATGTCCCCTTTAATGTTTGTCAGCAATCTCCTTTAACAGCAGGTGTATCCGTCATCACAGGGATCTCTGCTTAGGAGTGACATCTGTATTTGGAGGTGACACATTCTTAGTGGATTATCTGCCTTGTTTTTTTTTTAACAACCTTCTAAAATCTGGGCTCGAGACATGGTTCCCAGTGACTGTTGTCAACCAATATTGGTAGTTTTGATTATATGGCTGACAACTAAAAATCTCAGTTGTCTTTGAAATGGAAAAGAAAGACTGTATATATTTTCCAAATGTCTGTGAATTGTAAAAGGGATATTAGCTCCTGGCAGCTAACAACAGAGCTACCCTAGAATATGTGGGCTATGCTCCACACACATTTTTTTTTTTTTTTTTTTTTTTTTGGCCACTTTCCTTATGGAGTTTGCAGGTTTTCCTTTGTTTGGTTGAGGTTTTCCAGATCCTATGTTTTAATTTCTACATTAATGTATTCTGAAGATATTAGTTCAAACTGGTAAACATATGCTGGTTATTATTCATTTGTCATACAATTACAATAAAAGCGCCTTTATCGATTAATCAAGAGGTAGAGAAAATACAGTGTATGTGTTAAATCAACTTATCATTTTGAATTAATTTGCCAAAAAAATGCTGTACAAGAATCATTTAAAGGCATTAAGAAGTGAAATTTAGATGACTGAGTTACTTATAATCAACCAAAGCAACAATTAATTAAAAAGAACTGGGTTCCACACCTTACAGCACAACTTCTAACACATCTAGATCATTGGATCCTTAACGGTGTCACTCACCTCTCACTTCAACTCACTTATATATTCTTTTAGTTTGTCTATGACCCCAACAATCACATGCAGACAGATAAAAGGAAACACCATTGGTACATGTTTCATTTACACTCAGCAGCTCATCACTGAAACTACAGATCTTGATTCTTGGTAAGACTATAACTTATTTAATTCTTTACATGTTTAAATGCTGTATTATGTCACTGCCTACTACATTAATTCATATAAGCTCACTCATACACTCATCCAAAGGCATGTGCTTATTAAGAAACCATCTGTTTCCAGTTGAAAGGCCCCTCAGCGCTTTTCCTGAAGCATCCAAAGTAGAAGAGAACTGCATTTTGTACTACGAAGGGAGTCATTTTTACTGGGCTAAAGCAGCAAGCGTAGTATGCATCCCAACTGATGGACAAAACTATATTAATAAGCTAAGGCTAACTAAAGAAAATACATATACTGTATTGCAAATTTTATGTATTTTTGTTATAGCATCTTCCTTTTTTTGGTTTGTCGTCTACTCACTAAGGTGTGGGTTTTTTTCTTCCCCACAAAGGCTTGAAGCTGAAATTTGAGGTGCCTCTGAAACATGTGTTTGCCCTGTGTTTAAGGTCACAGGTCATTGGTTGTATCTGAACTGCCTGGATATGCCTAAGATTTGATGATTGTTATTCACCAGTAAGAACAAAGCCAGTGCATTAGATTAAAAAAAAATAAAAAATAAAAAAAAAAAGTCAATAAGCAAGACAAGGAAAACAAAATTAATGGAATGCCTGTGTCTAAAAACCCTGAATCAAGTTGAAGTTACTGCGTAGCCTTGCATGTGTTGCTCTGTTTTAAATAACTTTTGTTTCTGAACAGATATTTCTCTTTATTTTGAATGATAGCTACAGCTTATTCCCAAACTTTGAGCTTTTTAGCAGACCCTCAGAGGGCCTAATTTATCATCTATGTCATATCTAAGATTTAGGATTGAGGTTACAGATATACTATATGGGAAAGACACATGAGTGAGTATCAGTACTGACTAGAAAAAGCATCTGATCTTTAATGTCTCACCCTGTTGGCCTTTAGCCAAATCCTAGTGTGCCATGCAATTCATCACACATCCAGCTTTTCACATCTCGCCGGTTTCTTTTTCGCTCCCTCCGCTTTGATGCCAGTTTCTTTGTAAGGAAACAGTTCTTTGGCTCTGTGAATCTATGAGGGCTATATAAAGAAGTGACACTTCAGGTTTTGTCTGTTGTTGCACTAACTGTCACTCATAAGGCGAAGCTTGAAACAAGGCCTTTGCTTCTTCTCTCGCCTTGGATCAAGTGATGTTGCTACAGCTGGTCGGCTCTGACTCATTTACTTTCAGTTTGGCTTTGAAGTCGACTTTATTGGATTTTTGTCATTATCATAAACAGAGATTGATTTATTGAGTGGTACATTACAATTTAATTGGTTGTGTTTTGGCTTCTGATTAATGGAAGGTTTTCACACTGTTTTTTTATTTTGTGTTTCTGTTATAGCAGGTAAAACATAGACTGTTATACTTAATGTTTAGGCGATAACAATGTTTGTATTCTACCTCGATACAGCTCCTGTTGGGGCTTTAGGTCTCTAACATCTACGGCTTCCCGTCTTTCACCTGCCTTGTGGAAACTGGCTGCGGGCCAAAGCAAATCTTAGTCATATCCAACGTTAAATATCTGGCAAAGGCTGCAATTTTCTGGTGATGTGGTAATGATTTGAAATTCTTCTTTTCATGTTCTCACTTATTACTTAGTAACCACTGGTCGTAGAGGCATGATATGATACACAGCTGTGGAATGAATATGGAGACAGCGGCTTTATTTTCATCTGCAGTAAAAATGAGCTACGCTGTCAGGTATCTGTTTCTATTTATAATTCTCAAAGAAAAGTCCCAGATGAAATTATAGCAGGTATTTTCCGAGCAGATTTAAGCTCACGTAGGAAAACATGATATCTACTATTGCAAACAACTTTCTCAATTCGCTGTAGTGACAGATGCGAAAAGGGCAGGATTTATGTTTGCATGTTAGTGAAGAACCAAATTAAAATGATTACAAAGTCATGCTTTCTTATGGTGTGAGAGGACTTTTGTTGTTGTTGTTGTTGTTGATGTTGTTGTGATTTCAAAGGGACGCCAGCTTTTAACTGATAAATTGACAAAAAAAAAACTGGTTTTACTCACAACTGCAGATGAAATGCTTAGACTTTTCCCTTATGCCAAATAATGTATCTGGTTGAAAGGAGTGTGCAGTTGGAATAAAGGGCTCAAGGACTACTGAAGCCCACCCAGGGCTCTCAAGGAGACCACTCACAGTGGCCTTAGCAGAAGAAGACTGGACAACCTTTGTCACATTTTTTCAAAGCAAAAAGAAAAGAACCATAGATCGAGGAACAGGGGGAGAAAGAATCCAATGTCTTGTATGAATATGAGCCAAAAGCCTACTTAATCATTTCAGGCATGTTGGATAGCTTGGTCTGAACTGCAGGTTAGAAGAGGATTCAAAGTGTCTGGCTGCAACACAAAGCGGTGAGGCTTCACGAAAATAGAATGTTCATGCAAAACATCTACAACATGTGGAAACTGACGCAGAAGAGCTTTTACCACAATAAAGTGGAAAGAGCTACAACGTTTTGTAATGGGACATGACCTCAACTTAACAATAAGTTGGGTTAGTGTCCAAATTACATTTGAGCAAACATCTAACCCAATATTTTTTTGTGGTGGAAAGTGAAGAGAAATGTGTGCATGTGCTTGGGTTGTTCAGCTTAAAGCAGTGAAACAACAAACTGGTGTGGACCATAAGTTATGTTTTCAGCGAGCCATGTTTACACAATTGTTGTGGTCTACGCTGCGTAAAGTTCAGCCTCATCTTTCAGTGAACGTGTCAGTCATTGTTGCCATCTATTCAGATGTATTCAAAGGTGTTGTATGGTGGTTTTCTCCCTGGTCACTAAAGGATCATTAAGCGCACAAAGAACCATAATCTTTTGCTTATACTTCTTATTTGAAGATAAAAGCCTGAAAATTAGCCTTTAATCTTTGTGTTTGGAAATGGAAAAAAAAGAATGTTTGAATCCCCAAATGTTCTAACCTCAAACTTTTATGACTTGAGTGGCTGTTCTCCTGCTATAATAGATGCTTTTTGTCCCGTCTTTCAACACAAACTTTTATTTTGACAGAATTTTATCTGTTTTGAGAACACAAAGGTTAAGCCCAAGACACACAGAATGCTACTATCTTTTGGTACAATTAAATTCATTTTTATTTTGATTATATAATTATTGATTTTTATATCACTTTTTATTCAGGGATTACAAAATGAGAATTTTCACAAAAATGCCACAAAAACCAACAAAATGCTACATCAGCATGCATGTCAATCCCCAAATACTTTTGACTTAGGCAACAATAGTAGCGTACACATTGTTGCAAAGAATGTTACTTGTGTAAATATGCATTTTCTGTAATTTAGGCTGCTCTAAATATAAACAGACAAAGCTGAACATGTTTTTACAAGTCTCCACTGTATTTTCCACTGTCCACCCCAGACAGCCTGCCTGCTCTTCTGCACCTCTTTTGTACTCTTTTTTTTTTTTTTTTTTTTTTAAACTCCAGATATCCAAAGACAGTCACCCTAAATAACAATGCGTTTGGATGGAAGTAATAATACATAATACGATTCTTAGTGACTTTATGTTTGAAATCCCCACATATTTAAGAGATCTCACTTAAATTCTGTGTAAAGAACTGCAGCAACTTGATGAACCACCTGTCTTTAGTCTGTTATGTAGAGACACCTGAATGTCTGCATGGACATAACCCCTTTTTTTTAGTTTACTGTTGTCTTAAGACTTTTCAGCTGTTTACTGAGATGACCCCTACTTTCCCCAGCTCTTGCCATCCGAGACTTTTGTCTCATTGTTGAAAGGAAGTATTCAACCCTAACCTGTTAAGCAGCAGTTTCTGCTGAAGCTTGTCTTTAGAATTACCAGGAGAGAAGAAGCTGGTATCATAAACATGTTTTTTAAATTTGTCTGAAAAGACAAAAAGGTTTTAAAAAAAATAGCAATGTTGACAATATAGACAGAATTACATAGTTTTGCATGTGTAACTGATGGAAAACTTTGGTAACATGGTAGTAGAGCTGATTATAAGAGATTTCTGGCCTTGAAGGTATCCAAAATCTTTACACCTTGATGATATGACTTTCTTATGAGTTCGATACATGACATTGTTGTAATTTCTTTTTCAAGCCAAGGGTAAACCTTGTCTTTCTGAGAGCATAGAGTCAGGATCAACACTGGTTATCCCAGTTTAACCCTTTTGGCCACCTGGAGACCCCCACCCAACTGCACGCCAGGATTATCCCATAATATCTGCACATAGGTGGCACATATATGAAGGGGTCAGAGAGGTCATTTCTGTCTGCCCCCCTCCCTCTCTTACACACATACACACCCTCCCCCACCCTCCCCACTGCAGCTTTGATGCTCATGTTCTTGAATGCTGATTGCGTAGATGGTAATGCATGAAAGGGCTGGTCGGGATCAAGCTGGAGCCCTTTTTCTTTGGGTTGACACTCGAGGGGCAGCCATTGCCCTTGAGGTTAACTGACAGGAGAAAGCTCACTGACACCCAAATGTGATTTATGGGAAGGACATTCTCTGTTCTTGTAAGCTTCATTATATACTCAAGCTTTAACATAATTTATGTTTGACTGCCCCCTTAGTGTTTTGCAGCGAATAGTTCACATTAAAATGTTTTCAAATGGACAGTTTGGCTTTAGCTGCTTTGACCTCCTTTCAAGACAATGCCTTACCTGCTAGTCTGCTAAAGTTAAAGAGTGCTAAATCTTTCAACATTATATTGGTCATTGGCACTGGGAAGAACATAGTTAAGAAGAATTTGGTCCCGTGTATTCCTTCCCGTGGAAAGTTACTGAAAAGAAGGAATGTTTTTTCATTCCCACTCTGAGACATTACACACATGTCAAGTTTTTATGGCCTTATTTTGCATCAATCTGCTGCCCCATATTTTTGTGCTGAACCACTTTTTGTGCTCCCCTTTGCCAAATTGAGAGAGATGGTTTTAGAGGGAAGGAAAAAGACATGGAGGAATGTTCCCCTACTAAGACGTCATGTGGTGTATGACTTTGCACAATGCCCAGCCAAGTTTTTAGGCTCTCTCAGAGGGACGAGTCCTTCCTGGATATTTCAGTTACCTCTAACTATATAAGACATAGACATACATTTACATTAATAGAAAACAGAAGCTATTTGTGGAGTGTATTTAAGTTATGCACTTAAATAAATGTGCTTCATTTATTTGCCTTTTTGATACGTGAAAACATCCTTAATACTTTACCTGGCCTTACTATTGTGTAACCAAGCCAGCTGATCCCCGTGTGTTCTAATATACTTTCAATCAGATCCCAGGTCTCCTGAACTCTCGTTTTCTGTTTCTCTCATCTGTTGTGACAAACTATAAACCTTGAAGCTATATCAGATATTAAACTGTTAGGCATCCAAGGAGGTGTGCCTGCTCCTTTGGTCTGTTCCCCATCAGGCATTTTGCCTCAGCAGGGCCTCAGTCTGCCCATGAGTGGAAATCTTTGGCCCATGTTATCTTTGGAAAGTGTTGAGTCCACAGAAACCCAGGAGCACAGAGTCCAGTGTCAGCTAGACATCAGGGCTCACTTTAACCTTGGAAAGATGGAGACGTTGTGCAATACTTGAACGGAGATGCGTTTGGATGAGCTGAAAAGATAAAGACTCATCCGCCTTATTACAGAACTTACCCGTCAGCCAATATGTCTGAACCTGAGATAACAAATGGATGTGTTTTGTGTTTTGACAGTCTTTGAGATGGGGTGATGTGGTGATCTCCTGTTGATATGCTTAGTTACATGCTCTAGTCAAAAGCTGCAATTTAGCTGACACAGCTTTGGTATTTCAGTCATGAACGTCTGAGGGAATGTGAAACAAAGAGCTCCATATTTCTACGAGACGATAGTGTAACCCAAGTACTGGAGTGAGAAGGGCCTCATCCACTTAATGCAGGAATTCATCTCCCTTCTGTCTGTCTGTATTGCTGTGATTTTTCCCCCTTCTTGTATATTGACCCCCAAAAGCAGCAGGGAAGGCACTGCCTCTTATACATTCTGCATGTTGTGGCGAGGCATGACAAATTAGCACCCTGCTGAATCGCTGGATATCTATGGATGTTTGTCTCATCAAAACAGCATGGCCATTTCCTGACTTGGCAAACAGAGGGTTATGCTATAATCGGACATTCATTGAGCTTTTAGGCCGAGACAGTCTCTCATCGGGTCTTCTGTGTTTTTGTGTTTTTCATTAGAATTGGAGTTTTATGCTTTTTTATTGGAGCTAAGCGATCTTTTTGGAGCCAAATCCAAGTATTCTGCATAGTTAAGTAAAACAACAGTTTGATTACGACTCAGGAGACTTGCAACTGTTTTTACAAAGGGGACTAGATGTCTCTACAATCAAGGGTTTAATTTGGTGTTAATATAAACAGAGTTTCGCACAAAAAGAGTTGGAGGGCAACGCACGTGTCGTTTTGCATTGTTTGCCTCAAAAAACATAATTAAGTGGTTTTGATTTAGACCTGCTGAGTTGTAATGAATGTGGAAAACTATTTTAAGTGTACAGAGTTTAAGCACTTTAAATGGCCCAGCAAACACTGAAGTCTCCACAATCAGATAACATGTCTCTTCCATTGTGTAACTCATTCTGTTGAATAAAACCTATTTACATATGATTTAGATTGAGAATCTGTGAGCTCACAGGAGAGAAATGATAAAATGTTATGCTTTTGCATGTATTTGCCATTCGTACCTTCAACAATAATATGAGATCGCGTTACTAACACTCAAGTAGGGCTGAACGATTAATTGCATTTGCGATATTATCGCGATATAAAACGTAATTTTTCTAATCGCAAAGGCTGCAATTTTTTTATTTATTTTATTTTTTTTAACTTTTTTTCTTTTACTGTCCTGTTAAGTTCAGAGAGTGTTTAAGAAGTGCAGTCCACATGTTTACATGTTTCATGAAACGTGAAGTTAGATAGATATGTTGACGAGGTAAAGCCACAGATTTGTTTGCTTTATTGTTGTAATCTGTGCTTTAAAATTTATATTTTATATTTATTTAAAGTTTAAATAAATCTGAAATTGTTTATTATGAAACAGATTGATTTATTGCTTGTGTTCATTGAGAAATACATGACAGGAGGCCCTTGAAAAAACAATCGCATTATAAATCGCAATCGCAATATTGAGGAAAAAAAATCGCAATGAGATTATTTTCTGTAGATTAGTGCATAATTGATACAGGTTCACCGAAAACAGACCAATAAAATTTGGATCACATTGTGCACTGTGAATTAAAGTGAATTAAAGACAGACTTTGATTTACTGCTTCTACATTTTTACCTTTATTACAGTTTTACTTCTATCAGTACTGAGAGTTGCTAATTACAAGCAATAATATTTGGTTATTTCAAGTAAAGCAGCCTGTACCTTCAGAGCCCTTAGTTCAGTTTTGTAATTCATACAACTGCACTTTTGTTTTTAACCAACCTCTCATCCAATCATTCATTTTAGATACATTGAATTGTATCCATAAAGAAACATTGATTTTAAATAACCATTCCTCCTATTATAGACCAGACCCAGGTTTCTGTGCCACTCTAAATGCATTGTGTTACTACCCCACACACATCAAATCAGCTGTCCTAAGCATTATTAATAAGAAGGATCGCTTTTTGCTGACTGCACTACATGTCCTTCACCACATTTGTCCCAATGCAAAGCGTTGTATTTTTATCTAGCAGTTTTGCTTGTGCTTCTGTGTTATATTTAGTTTAAGCCCTACCTTCTGGTGACCAGTCGAGTTTATTTGCAATGGTGCTAATTTATTATTTGATCCAACCTACATTCATGGTAGGGTAGATAGTTATCACTCCTGCCATGCTTACAAACACCATTCCTCAGCGATATCAGATCTCTCCAGCTAAGTTTAAACTCTATGTTTAGTGTGTCATATAAGCAATAATAGATTAAAAAAAGAAAGGCTAAAAACCTCAAGCAAAGCATAAATATATTTAGGATGTCTAAACTTAACCATAACCTTCTAAACTTGAACTTAACATTAACTTTGATATTACGGTATATTCTTTTTTTTTTTTTTTTTTTTTTTTTTTTTTTTTCTCCTTGGGGCTTTCTCGGGTGTGTATGGGGGGGGCGATGGCCGCCTCTCGGCTTGGGATCTTGGGGGCGTTCGGGGGACTGCTTGGCCGTGGGGTGGTCGCCGGGGGCCCTTAGGCTGCCTGCTCTTGCTGCTGGCCTGACTGCTTCTTCGGGCCCGGGGGCGGCTCTTGGGTTTTGCAGTGGCGGTACTTGGAAATACATTTGTCATGGATGCACTGGCCTTGGGCTGTGGGATAACACTCATACTGGGCTCAACCTTAGACACGTTGTTCCCAAATACCTGTTTTATGGAATTTCCACTCACCTCTTCCTCTGTTCACAGCCACCACCATTATTCCTAAACCACACACTGGTCACCAAACTGGCTTGACAACACAACAATAAACACAATATACACAACCACAATTTCACATCGCATCACTTAAAACTATTCCCCACCCATTCCATATCCTATCTTGTATCCCTCTTCCCTGTTAACTTCCCCACCCCCCTCCAACCCCTCACCTTGGTGTAACACTGCCCTCTCTTTTTTACATCCTCCCTTTAATAAAGTATTTCTTACCCTTCCCTAGGGAGGGCTGGTGACGGTCACAATTATGCAATGAAATAAATAAATTTATTTAATTGCAATAATAAAATATGCATTGCTGTCAAAAGATTGCACTTCTTGTAGTGTTAACCTTCGACAGCATGTGCAGACAAGGTAAAAAAAAAAAAAAAAAAAGATATTACGGTATATTCTAAAAATGGGAAATATCTTGTTTTCCTAGTTTTATTGTTATATAAGTTCACACTTGATATTCATATATTTAAACCATCCTTAGGAGAGGTAAACAACCACAGCCTTGCTCTAAGGCCCACAGTGGTAGAGTTGAGGGTGGGATTCACACCTGCGACCCTTGGGTTACAATTCGGCTTCTTCAACCTTTACCATCGCACACCACCACTTCATTTTTTTAAAATTCATTATTACTAAATGTAATGTAAGTAATTTGGTCATACATACACAAATAAATACACAATTTAGCCTATTATTGTCTTTACAGTCTTTAACAAGTTTTAACTATTGCATCAACAATGTTACCCTAAAACACTAAAAATGTTTGGAATTCTCATTTTCTCACATTTTCAAAGTGGGGACCAACAAAATTGTCAGGACCAGCTAACGTACATATCGTCAGGTTAGAAAACCGCAGTATAACTTCCAGCTCCTCCGGCGATCTACTCTTGTCTAGGATTTGCTTAGCTGTGTGTATGGGGGCTTTGTCATGTCCTAACACACTCAGGGAACAATGCATCAAAAGGTGCACCTGGTTTTGTAAAAACACATCATGGTTACTGGCGGTTCTGCTTCTCTGCGTAGTTAACGTCAGACCTCATGCTTGGAAAGGTGAAGTGTACAGAGCCACCATGGAGAGCGCGGGTAAAAACCTCTTGCACTATATTACTTTTTCGTGCATCCACTGTTGCCAGAGTGTACGTCACCGCATGTTAACCTTGGACACGCGCCGAGAGTAAGTGTTTTTAAAAAGTACAGCTGTAAAAATCATCTTCGGGATGCTGATGACATTTTTGTTTGGAAACAGCGAACTGAAGGTTACTGCTATAATTCACTCACGCTTCTATTAAGACTTTAACGCTCCTATTAAAATTTTAACCTGACCTCACGGACCAATGGTGCATGCTTGATTCATGATGTCAGTCATTTTCTACAAATATTCAAATGGCCATTTCCCACCAATCATTCTTACAAAAGTTGACATAATTTCCCAGAAACTCCTTTGAAAGTCAACCGTGCACCTGGAGAAAGCAAACATGTAATAGCTTGTAATAACTTAGATGCCTGGCGACAAATGTACTTTAAATCTTTAATTTACCACTGTTGGCAGTTCCATTGTTGTGGTGGGAAACTGAAAACTATAGATTTTTGCATCTGTTCAATTACGTGTTCAATTACGACTACAGTGACCACCAACTAAAACTAAAATTACAATTTTTGTTTTTCCCCTGAAAGTCATTTACTACAATTACATTCTCAATTACTAGTGTTCAGCTACAATTAATCCCAATTACTCAGCATGAAATAAATAAGCCTATAAAACATAACCTTGCTCTTGTGTTAGCTTTCTGTTAGCATCTCTTGACCCCTGTCTTAAATCAGCTGTAAAATACACTAAAAAATATTATCTATCATCTAATTTGTTTCTCATCTCTTGTTTACCTTATTAGGCTTCCTTATCAATAAAAATATTGTTTTTAATGTTTTTGGTGTAGGCGTCTAAGCCTTTTTTTCCCTCAGTTTACCCCTTAATTTCAATAATTAACAGTTTTTAATATAACTAGTACAGTGCCCGTCAGAAGTATGCATTCGTATAGTGGGAGGAGCTTAAGTAGAGTTGCCAATTGTGGTCAAATGAGTATGTGTTTGAAGGTTGGATGTTGAAAAAGGTGTACATACTGCAAAGTAAAATAGCGTGTGTGATTTCCCTGGTTTAATTTTATGGAACATGCACATGATAAATGTGTTTGTTGTTTTTTTACTCATTTTTATATTTTTTTTGTTTGGTGTGTTTTTCTGTAATGTATGTTTTTTGGAGTCAATATGTGTGTTTTTGTATCTTTCTGTTGTGTTTTTGTGTATTTTTTGTAAAATTATAGTTTTTTGTGGCCATTGTAGTGTGATTCTTGAGTCATTTTGTCTATTTTTGTATCTTTTTTGGTGTAGTTTTGTGCATTTCTGTTGTCATTTTGTGTATTTTTGGTATGAATATTTAGTTTTGTGTTTTTTGAGTAATTTTCATTATTTTCTGTAACGTAATTTTTTTTTTTTTTTTTTTTGGAGTCATTTTGGTGCGCTAGCGCCCCCTCACACTGAGGTCAAATGCTGAATAGGTTTCACTTCTGGGTAAACATGAATGTGCTGTCAGGGCGAAATAAAATTAAAATAAACGTTTTGCAACACCAAATAAGTCCAAAATAACGAAATTCGCTCCACACACACACGCACGCACACACACGCCCGCAGAACTTCCTTGCTTTTATAGAGATATTTCCATGCCAATTACAAATACAAAGTCAATTATATGAACTCTATTACAATTCAATTATGATTACAACAGTGACAGATTTTTAAAATTACAATTACAATTATGTCATGATTGTAATTAATTATCAATTACGTGATTACAATTATAATTGACCTCCAACCCCAAATACTTTTCTATAAACCAAATTTGTTGTCATTGAACACATAGAAGTTCTTAATTTAATTGACATATGTGGTTGGAAGAAATTAGTGTTTTTGCTTACGATCCTGCTGAAGCTTTATGCCGTGTGTCTTGCCAAAGGACCAACATAGAGAGGCTAAAGGGAAAATTTCTCTCTGGATATGGTAATTACTGTTGTGGCTTTGTTGGCTGGTGTGACAGTGCCAGCCACATTAGGCTCTGTGAACCAGGCCTGCAGCTGTCACACACATCACACACATGCAGACCTCACTTTTCCTCCCAGTGTTCCCTACTGAAGTGGCCCAGTCAGCCCAAAGACAAATGGTCCCAGACATGGAAGACATTAGGACCAGCTAAAAACAACATGCTAAGTACAGGCTCGCTCTCCCGCAATGCAAACACAAAGTGTAGTTGCACACATTTCAACATGGACGGCAGGGGAGATGGTTTCCTCAGTATCTCATAACAACGTATCGTCTGCTAAAGTCACAGTTGCTGAGAGGTTCTTCAATTCCGCTTAAACAAGCTGTGTGAACTTTGGAATGACACTGATTTTAAAACCTTGAGAGCAAAACAACAACAACTTACAAATCAAACTATGAAGATATACCATATAAACTATACCGTATATCATTAAATTAGTCCACATATGCCTTTGGATTCAAATATTTTTATTGAGCTTAAATTCAATTTAACTTCAGGGGTCACTTCCTTACAGCTAAAAGGTCATAGGTTCACTGATTTCACAGATTTTTTACATTACTGAATAACTTTCAATGTAATCAGGCAAGGTTTTTAATTTTTTTTTTTTGTACTTAACACAGTCATAAGGACGATATAAACAGTAATCAAAATGCAACATAAGTCTCCTTGTTCTGTGATCAAACATATCGTCACTGGTGCGCTCAAAGGTAGCCAAAATAAATTCTTCCGCTTTTTCTTTAAGAGTGAAAGAAAGAAAATCTGGCCCTCCTTCTGGATGTTTTTTAAAACAGTTTTAATGTTTATTTTAGTTACTGAACAAAAACATGAAAACATATGCATCACAGCCCTCACAAACTGACTTTATTCTCTGTTCAAACACTGCTTTTATGAACCTCTGTTTTTTTCTTTCTGTTTATCCGATTTAATATTCTCTTTAATCATGTATGGTGTTTAGAATAGCATGTTTTCTGGGAAAAATCCTGCTGCTTTTATAAAACTTAAACAATATTTGTATGGCCTTTATGGAGTCGTGCTGCATTGATAAAGTATTCCCACAGTCTACATTTTTGCCAATCAGAAAGTTAACCAGCTATAAACTATAGAAATAAGGTTAGAATGCATTTAAAACTAAAAGGCACAATCTGAAAGAATTTTAAAAGATCAATAAAGTACTATCATAGTGAAGTTGTCACAGATTTCAGACCTCTTTCAATGTTATTGTTCGGAACATATACATATGCAGGATTATAGCAATAACTAATCAGATTTTAGCTCCACTTATCCATATATACACTTTAAATGTTGATCAAATATATTCACAAGGTGGGAGGAAAACAAAGAAAAAAGACACATTTTTTCCAAGGTCAACATATTTGTCATCATGCAGTCCCTTATCCTCTAGCTGCTTTACATGAAGTATCATGTACATGACCAATGCAGAGAAATGTTTTAAGTGTCAAATAAATCCACCTACTTACATTTATCTCAGTTTAAATCATACATGTGTTAATAGGAGCACCCTCTCTGGTAAATTCTCTTGTTTTTCTGCAGCAGCTCTGGTGACTTTCCTCTGCGGTCCAGCCTAACCACTACCAGCTGTGCTGGGAACAAAGATTTTGGTGGAACTGGCACAGGGTCAGGCAGGGTGGAAGGTGGAGGAGTGTTATACAAAGCAGGGGGTGGGGGGGACCACTGGTATGGAGTTGCTTAATGCAAAAACATCAAACAGTCTGGATCTGGTACCTGAGTGTTAGGTTAAGGTGTCTGAACTTGTTACTGTGCGATGGTACAGGACTTGTACCCCCTTAGAACCCCCCTTAAAGCTGCAGAGCTGCATGTCTTGTCCACCTTGTTATGGATCTGGAAGGATGAAGCAGGCATACATTTGCAGATATAGGTCAAGTGAAGTCAAGGGAAACCTTCAGGATTTGGCTCTGAAATGTGGCCAATTTTATGGATGGATCAGTGTCGAAAAAAAAAAACAGAAAACGTTTGTTCTGAGATTTAAAAGCCAGCATTTGTGCTGCTGCTTAAAAAGTCGTGGGGTCAAAGTAAACGCCATTAAATTACCGTGGCGACCGTGACTCAGGTGGTAGTGGGTCGTCTTCTGATCGAGAGGTTGGGGGTTCGATCCCAGTACCTGACTATGTGTCGAAGTGTCCTTGAGCAAGACACTGAACCCTAAGTTGCTCCCAGTGGTCGCCTTGCATGGCAGTCCTGTCCCACTGGTGTGTGAATGTGAGAGTGATTGGGTGAATGAGTTGATATGTAAAGCGCTTTGAGACTGTTACAGTGTGGTTATAAAGTGCTATATAAAATCAAGTCCATTTAAATTATACCCGGCAGCTCATCCACAGCGTCATATAAACTATTATACTACTAAAGTATTTGTGGCTAGCATTGCATAAGAAAGGCATTTAAAAGCAGATATGACCCATTTAAAAGAACATTATAATTAGTTTGAATTAAAAACATTCATTTGTATCATTAGATAAACAAAACAAAGGTAGAATTTTTTATTTAATAAAACTTATGACTAACTGGGGTGGTTAACCGAACCAATTTCCCAATTTGATTCCAATTATTGAGGTCTTGATTTAATTACAAATCGATTTTTGATTATTAATGATTATCAATTCAATTTTTGATTATTACTGATTATTGATCTTCTTTTTAACATCAGTCAGCTGCTGAATTATTTGACTTCTCTGTTGAGTAACACCTCACAGCACCTTCAGTATTGTATAGTGTAATTGATACATCCAAATAAGGATTATTTATTTAAAAAAATGCAAGTAATCCATCTTTGGAAATTGAAGAATAGAATAATAATAGAATCGTTATTAACCTATTATCCATAGTCAGAGGATTCAAAGCAAAACCTCTAATTACAGTACAAATACATAGATGGTTTGACTTCTAGTCTTAGACATTAACAAAGATTTAAGTATTCCTTCTACAGAGGTCTAGGTGGCTGATAACAGAGCACAGACGAATAAGATTCCAAAACCCTTTAATGTCGTCAGAGTAATGTGAACTATGCTGGATATTTTCTCTTGTTATCTGCCGTGTCATATATTTGATTCAGCCATGCATAATTCTTACCCTCTTTTGTGCATAGAGCAAGGTCTTGTTCTGTCTTTTTACATTCAGGATTTATTACAAAACCTCCATTCTGATTAGCATAGTTAAACCTGTTAGCTCTAACATTACAACTTCTCATTGACGATATGTAATTTCATTACCAATTACTTTTTTATTCTCAGTACAATTTTGTTTATAGTTTTATGCGCTGTAAAATGTTAAGTTCCCAGTTGGAGCGGTGGATGTTATACTCTCAAAGACTGCCAGGAATCTCTTATCTCTGTCATTCTGGAGACACACTATCACCCATTCATCACATGGAGATACTTTGGAGTGCAAATATCTACCAAGTTCAATTATAGGTGATGGAATATAGGAAAACATAGTTAAAAGAACACATTTGAGCAAAACCACGTTGAGATTCATGAACTTGACAAACTGTCTCAATCTGGTATTGAACTTTGAAAAACTTTCCCTTTTAATCAAAAATCAGCGCTTCCCATCCATCCACCCAACGCTTTGAGTACAAAATGAATGGTTCAGAAACACTTTAGAATCCCCTGGCATGTGGTTCCTCTCTGACTAAAGTGAGCAATGGGCTTTGCACAGATTCTGTTATTCTGATACCACAATTATCTTTACATTATCTCAAGGTATGCATTGTTGACATTGTTTTTTATGGCTTCGGATCATAATCTTAGAGGCATTTCTTCTATATTTTTCTCCCCCTATGCACGCTCTGTTACATGATGGCTGGCTTTGGCTAAATAAGGTAAAAGAACATATTCACATTCTTTCTTGCCAAAAGGCAGCAGATCCTCTGTGGTGCTCTGAGTCAGAACACCTTTTTTTTGTCCTATCAGAAGTTGAGGCTGCTGTTCGTGTGCCAGCCAATCATCTCCCACCTTGCAAGTGCTCTGGAAATGCATGACTGATTATGGTGGTTTTTAAAACATATTTCCCGAGTGTCATTTATGCTGCTTGGGCATGTTTTCTGAAAGTCAGGTATGTGTGTTTTTGAAGTGGCTGCAGATGCTGTCTATATTGGCCAACTCACTTCCAGCAAAGCAGAACTTCATTTCTTGTTTTTAGTGCAGAATTAAATGATGGGATTGCTGTAACTTCTTAAAAAAAACACAAAAACAAAAAAACAAAAACATTTGAAGACATATTACTAAAACTCTATCTAATGATTTTAGCATAAGGCAAGTCAGAAATGCTATATTTTTCTCACACAGCAGATTAAGTTTTTTTTGTAGGAAGCAGTAGGTACCAATCTCCTGTGACAGATGAATGATGGGGAAGAGGCCCAGCACATTGCTGAGAAATGCAGACAATGAGCCCTCCACAACGTAATGAATCATCTCTTGTTGATTTTTGCCAGGTAATCTGAGATCATGTCCAGCCTTCATTTCTATCTGTGAGATTTTTTTTTTAACATTTGTATTTCAGATTTGTGGAGTCATTGTGTATCTTGTTTCATCATAATGTGGATTAATGTGCGCTGGATGTGTGGTTGGGTCAGCTTGATGGATTTCAGCTGCAGTGACTAGCTCGATGTGGTACAGCTATTCACCACGCTGTTTTACCAGATTTATAAAGTATTTATCCACTTTCAAACACGCCAGGGGTGAAAAAATGACATGTCACCTTGTGCAACAAGGTGATAAAACATTGCTCAATATTCCATCATCCCTTAAAGCTGCTATCCAGAGTTTCTGAGAAATATCTCAAAACAGCCTCACTTCCTCCCACTGCCTCTCCCAATTTACCAGAAGCCACGCCTCTACTTTTCTGCATGTGTATTGCGGAACATAACAAAATCACATTGGGTCACATTGATATAGGTCTATGGGTCAGGTAAGAGCCAAAATCATATTTACCTGTTTGCTGTTGTGGCAGCAAAAAAAAATCAGTTTTATTTTTTTATAAATTTCGTTTTATTTTTTCCCAAATTCTGTTTTTTCCACTTACATTTTTTAAATTCGGTGTTTTTTAGAAATATTTATCATTTTTTTAAAGAATGTATTCATTTTTAGCTCCTGTGAGGTAACTTTTTTTGTAATTAATAAAAAAACCTCATAATTAAACAAAAAATGTCTGTCAAAAATAAAGTAAGATACAATTAAAAGGTAGATGTAAGTTGTAGTGACATGAATTATTCTGACTGCTCCTTTTTAATTATATGTCATTTCCAGATGCATTAATGTCACCCAATTTCCTCTCAGAGATCAGTGGTTTACTGAATCTGAGCAGGTTTATTGATTAAGTTTTGATCAACTTAGTTTAAATTAATCTAATTTAATTTGTTCTATCTTCTGTAGCTCTGATGAGATGTTGTTAGAATGTAACATTCTAATGATGTTGCTTCCAACGGACTTTTATTTTGTAAACCAGAAGTTCCCATTGAAATGGTTGTACTTGAGGTAGCTTGCTGACTGTGAACGTGTGAACGAGGCTCGGAATTAAAAGAACTAAAAGACAACACGGACTGAGTTATTCTTAGTTAGCCAGGCACAACAGTTCAAACACTGAGCAGGTGAAGATGATTAAAGCTGATCACCGCTGCGCTACACGAAAAACGGGCGGAGCTTCACAGGCACAGCAAAGTTAAACGGGCACTGGAGGCTCCGTAGTTAAAAGTCAGTGATGATTTGCGTTGCTTTTTAGAGGGTGTTTGTGGTGGTTTAAGATGAGTTTAATGCAGCCAGAACAGGAGGAGGGAGGGCAGTGCTACTAATAAGTGGTCCCCGGAAACATTTCCTCATAAAAAAGAAACTTTTTTTGCCTCACGGTGACGGCGTTTCATTCCGATTTGGTCCATTTCCGTGTTTAACCGTTTTCATTGGTCAATTCCGTGATTCTGTCCGCAATTCCGTTAACGCAGATTTTATAGGGCCCTAGGCCTTGTTTCCATGCACAGTTCCGCATTCACTTGGGTTGACAGTCTCAAAAACAGGAAGTCGAAGCCTATTGGCAGTCGGCGATCGTTTCCATTTGTATAGGGGTCTATAGGATGAAGGAGGGACTTACTGTATATACAATAATGTATATGAATAACCACCAGCAGTAGACCATAGTAAAAGACTAGTTAGGTTTTTTTTTGCATTTTAAAAGAATTATACATAAACATAGATTTCTCAGAAGCTCCAGATATCAGCTTTAAGCATTAGATAGTATCGCTCCATTGAGGTGTTGATTAAGAAAAGCTCATCCAACTGTCATATTGTTCTTAGTTGCTATGTAACAGTACATTTTGCAAAAGTGCAAAAAAGCCAATGAAAACATATTTACTCAAAGACTACATGTGAAGATAAGGAAGTAATTAAATTGCATCTAGCGTTCATTCTCATTACATCAGCAGGCATTCAGTTACTGTACTTACTCTGCCAATCAAGCATTTCAAATCTGTGTGCCAATAATAGCACATTTCTGATATAATCCATAACACATTAGTCATTTGGCCTTGCTTAAAACAGAGTTTGAAAACAAGAGGGTGGAAAACAAGTCAGTCATGTGGATTTTACCTTTGATCAAAATCTAAACTAAACATCTTCATTGACTATTATTAATTTAGTATGAAATCATTTTCTCTCAGCTGTGGGAAATGATCTCTTTTAGTGCGTTTCACAACAGGTAAACACTTCTCTGACAGGCTGACACACCAGAATTTTGGATGAACCTGCAATTTCTGGACTGAGAAACCAAGTTGTAAAACACAGAGAAGGAAAACATTTCCCACTCTGATGATACTGCTATTCGACACAAATGTGAACCCTTTACATTAAGTCTGACATCTGTCAGAGTTCCTTTGTAACATGCTGCAGCCGCTGCCGTGCACATTCGGCACAGCTGATCGTCTCCGCAACGCTGCTCTCACTTCCTCCCTGAAAAAAGAGTGGACGACACAGGTGACATATAATTAAATGTAACACATTTTGTCACATCTAGAACTAGTAAATGTGAACATATTAGAAATGCTCATGGTCAATTCTTTGGCTCGCTTGTGTGACTCCCCCCACCCCTGTGACTGCGTGACAGTGTCACTTTGGATAGATTAGAGTCTGTGTGGCTTAAATTGTAACTAAGGCCATATTTCTAGTGCAATATAATGTTTCACTTTATTGGGGCGCTGCACTTATTCCAGGTTCAGAAGCGCGTAAGAGGAAAAGAACTTAAGCAGACGGGAGAATATGTGCAAGGACAGATTTGAATGGGAATGCCCACATTTTAGGGCCGCTCAATTCAGGGTCGTAACTGGGATGGAGGTGTGCAGTGACTGACTTAAGTACAGGAGGAGAATCACACAGAGCCAAAAACAGCATCGCTACGCGTCTTTTTGACTTACGCACATGGGATAATAGAGCCCTTAGTGAATAAGTGGAATGAAAAAGTATTTAGTACCTCCTGAATAGATTTATTTCTATAGTTTTTATCATTTCCAATCATCCCATCCCACCTGGTGTGACTGAGATTGATACTTGTGTTTTCACTTCATGTCCCATTATTATTTTATATTATTTATATTATTTTAACTAAAAATAAACATGATGAATCCCCTTTTTTTTCTCCACTCTCTCACTCTCTTAAGTACCCCCTGTAGTGCCATCACGTACCCCCATTTGAGAAACACTGCTTAGGCTGTGCTCCAGGAACCCCGCCCATAATCAAAGCATTTTTTGAATTTCCAGCCTTGACGCACGTCATCCAAAACCTCAGGGTTTAATTACTCTTTATCACAGGTTAAACGAACTTACACCAGTTGAGAGACACACTGATAAACCTGACCATTGACCTGGATTATCACCAAATAAAGCTTTGTTCTAAACTGGAACCTTAAAACAGTTAGAGCATCTTTACAATAAAAAACTTTGTTTTTGACGTATCGTCTTGCTTCTATGTAATTGATATTAAAGACTCGCCGACACCTGTCAACAGACAGTTTTCAGATTAGAGCTAGCCCAGGATAGCTGTGTGTATAGTGGGCACTCTGGCTTGGCCCACATACTTATGACAGCTATTTAGGATCCCTGCAGAGTATCAGCTGTGCCCCATTTTATGTTTGCCAACATGGTGTGAAGTATTTAGCTAAAGGACCGTGCTAATCTCACATCCTTAATGGCTATAGCGGTGATTGATTTACTATTTGCGAAAAAGACCAGAATGATTTTAGCAGACTTTAAAAAAAAGCACATGTACAGGCTCGTCTCGAGGTTTTACCTTAATGCCTGTTTGATTGTAGATCTAGATCAAAGATAATGCATGAGCAGAATAATAAGGGCTTAGAGGAGACATTGATAACATTCAGAGCTCTGTGTTTCTACCAGCTATGAGAGGTGTTAACATGATCATTGGTATTTTATAATATAGTATGATATATAGCCACTTTTAGTCTTTTAGTGCATGTGTCTTTATTCTACTGCGTTCAGCAGACGATAAGATAAATTCTCTTACTCAGTTTATACACAGCAAGCAATCTTTTTCATTATATTTTTAAGTGGTACATTTCTGTAACATAAAATGTGTTTAATGTATTACAAATATACAAAATAGGTGCATATTTATTTAAAAAAAAAAAAAAAAAGCATTCTGAAGTACTGTTTTGAAAGACTTTATATTTTTCATGCACAATTCATGGGGAGCAGCCATGTCTAGCCTGATGCGAGTCGTGCAGTGTTTACATTAGGTCCCACTTGATTTCTCCGATTTTCCTCTTACATTAGATTTTTGTGATGCTTTTCTCTACATTTGCTTTAATATTATTTAATTAATTACTACAAACAACACAATGATGTGTGTTGGAGCTTTTTTGGATGCGTATAAAGCTGTTATTTCGAGCTGTTATTGCGCATCGGAGCAGCCACAGACTGAAGTCAGCTGCGTTGTTTAGGGAGGACGTTAAAGTGATTTAAAGGAGAAAATTTTACTAACCGACCTCATTACCAGCAACTGAGGTGAGCAAAATGGCCACAACCTTCTCTCCCGACGACCAGGTTTTTTCTACTCCTGGCTGCTCTACATAGATTTTTAAAGCAAGTTACCTCACTAAACTTAATTTATATCTTTAGATAGAGCTTGCAATTAAAATTTGCAAGGTAGTAACCTTTAAAGGGCCCATGTTAAGCTAAATCGACTTTCTGTGCTTTAAACATCATAAAGTGCTATTTTTTTTCATTAATTCCCTCAATCGTTAGTCAGAGGGTGATTTGCTCCTTTCTTACTACTGGGTGAGCCCAAACACCTCGCTCCAATTTGATGACGCGTTCCCACTTTGATGACGAATTTGACACGGCACTGAGCTGGAGAAGCCACGCCTCCAGGAAGCTCTCTGCCGTGATTGACATATAAACAGACACGCCCACAAAGGTGAGCATTTCAGCGTCCTTCGCGCAGTGCTATGTATGTATTTTCTACGGTCTATGTATGTACCGGCGAACGCCCCACCCCCACGCTCTGTCTCATGTTTATAAAGCTGCATGAGCTCAGCTACGGAGTGGGTGGGAGGAGGGCGGGCCGTCCTCTGACCCTACGTCACTGTGCGGGGAGGAGGAAGTCGGTGTCCCGTCTATAGACACGCCCACTCATGAATATGCATAAGTAGGCCGCAAATCAGCCTGTTTGTGTAGAGTTGCTTAGAAAGTCACTTTTCAGAGGCTAAAACTCTGAAAAACAGGCGAGTTTGGGAAAATAAACCTCAAATACTATGTTTTTGGGGTTCTCAGAACATGGGTGAAAAATAGCATTATATGTGACCTTTAAAAAGTAAATTTTGTTTTTGACAGCGTCAGAATCTGAGTTATTGGAGTTATTGTGTATGTGTATTTCTGATATAACTAGATACATTTAGATCACTTTTCTCAATGAAATGATGTCTCCATCCACACACTTGAATATGATGGTGTCATCATCCAGCTTTGCAGAAGGCCTTGTCTGCTTATGTCCAGCCCTCAGAGTGGAGGTTTTACTTTTACTCGGCTCACCGCTCCACTAGATATCTGTGTCAGTGATTGTGGGTGCCGGGATTCCCTGCAGAGGAGGCGAAAGGGTGAACTGTAAGGTGGTTTTAAACAGGATGGGGGTCGCCCCACCTGGTAGCTGAGGAATGACTCATCAAAGAGGCAGCCACTAATGAAAGATCTGTCTGTCCTCACATTGGCATCGCTGTCATGTCTCTCCTCTGGTCTGGGATTCTGCAGATTCCATTTTTGCTTTCCTTTTCTGTCTTTCTCAGACATCATCACATACCATCATGAAGGCAGCAGAGTGTGATAAGAGATTCACCAGGAGGTTGTTGGCCTGTCGTGCTCCTTAAGCGTTCTACAGCAGGTGTTCCCAAACATAGATGTACGCCTATGTAAGGGCCTGCTGGTATGTTTTTGTTTGTTTGTTGGCATTATCTCTCTTTTATTTTTCAAAAACATTTGCTGCACCTATTTTCAGCAATCTTATTTACAAGACGGAAGAGACGGTGCATTGTTGTTACACCACCACCTATTCATGCTCGGACAAATACCCATATTTTTACCCCGTGTGGTATAAACTGTTGCCAAACGATAGATCTTAAACATTAAAGACACACTAAACACTAAAGGGTTGTTTTATGACCATCATATTCTTGTGACTGTAACTGCAATTTGTATTGTATTGTATGCACTGTATGTATTGTGAAGCACTTTGTGACTTCTGTCTGTAAAAGGTGCTATATGAATAAATATTACTTACTTACTTACTTACTAATTAAATTATTTTAGTGATCTACACACATTTGAAATTAGTTTATAACAAAATCAGACAAATCAACAAATTAATCTAATACAGAATTCAGTAAAACACTGTATGGTATCATGGTGGAATATTGGTTGAAAGTCAACAAAGGTCAACCATTAACTCATTCACTGCCAGCCCTTTTTAGAGCAGCCAACCCCATATTGCCAGGTGTTTTAGATGATTTTCACCAATTTTTAAGACCCACAGAATATTTTGTACAATGACAATCTGAAATCTAGTTTCATCAGAAAAAATAATTTTGTTTCTGGCTTGTTTCGTTCTTCAGCAGTTGAATAGAGGGTAGTTTTACACAAATTGCCAGTTTGTGACAAAAAGCTGAGAAAAACGCCTTTTTCTGAAAAAATTTATTCTTTGAAGCATTTTTTTTTTTTTTGCCTTAGTGACACCTCAACATTAGTTTCCTACTATAAAACTACAAAAACAACACTGAGACCAGGCTTTTGACGGCAAAATTATTATTATTATACTATCTAGATCAGAGTTGAATGGTTTGCTTACTGTATTTTGGCTGTCCTCCAAGTCTCTCCCCCCGTCAGTCTCCCCACACACAACTTCGACCTCATCCCAGACATGAGTGTCACCGCTTGCCCCGTTTATTGATCATTTTCCCTCACATCATCACGACAGCGTCATTTTCTGTCTTGCAAACTCCTTTCCTCTTCCTCTGAGCTCTGACCATCACGGGTGATCTCTCATCCAAAGGTGCACTGCTGCCACCTACATGTCACCAGTTGTTAACTACATCATGGTACAAGTTAGAAATTCATCGGAGTCACACTGTCTCCTAGCAACCCCAGCCGAAAACACAATTAACGTTTTTAGATGTCTTTGGCAGTCAACGTTACTAAACCAAAAGATGTCTTTAGACTAATGTCCAGCTGAGCCAAAATAATTTAAGACATAAATGCAGAATGTATCAGCAAAGAGTAAAGGGTTCAATGATAAGGCAACAAAAGAAGTAACCTCGAAAGAAAAGCAGCTTTTCACAAACCCACCAATCATTAATTTTTTAATTAATTTTGAATTTTTGTTGCCTTTTTGTGTGTTTTTCGAGTCGTGTGTTTTTGTTATATTTTTTTGTGTTATTGTTTTCTTTTTGTGCATTTTTCTGTAATTTCGTGCAATTTCATTTGCACTCTGTGTGTCTTTGAAGTTGTTTTTGTGCACTTGTGTACGAGATTACCTCTTATGGCGCTAACTTCAGAGATTTAATCAGTGTGTACTGGACTACGAAGCTGGCTAACATCTTACGGAGCTAAACCACCATGGTAACTTAGGCTGAACGACTAACCTGGTCGGGAGCAGGCTTTGTTCCGGCTAGGATCTTAGCGAGTGCTAAAGTCCCGCCTTCTGACCAATCAGATCTCTTAGAAAGCAAGCTGTCCAATAAAAGGTGATCTGTGAACACGTCACTGTGTGGATCTGATCTGAGAGAGAGAATATTTACACATGGATGCAATCATTTTATTTACCAATGACATCCTTTAGGAAACATAGACATTTTTATTTGATGGACTGATAAAATATAATAAGTAAAATAAGTCAGCTGATAAAGCCTGTGTGCATCGGGCGCTTATCTGAAATATAAATATATTCCACCTTATGATGTAGGCTGATCTGCATGAATGCAGCATCAGAGACACAGACAAGGTAAAAGAAAGTGAAGCTGATCAGAGTGTCTGTTTATTCTCCATTTATAATCTCACTAATTTAAGTATTAACATATCATAACAAATCATCCATTTCTGCCTTAGTTACTTTCTGCTTTTACTACAGCAACAATGTTGTTTTTGGTCTGAATTATTAATTTTAATTCTTCATGTTTTTAAAGAATTATTCCTCAATTGTGACGTTCTACAGTTCCTCTGTGTGTGATTGGTCTCACACTGTAATATCCACCTCCGCCACTAGAGGACGCCAGTGAACCAGACTGAAATCAACACGCTTAAGTCAGGATTTAATTATCTAGCTTCGTAGCATTGGCCCTTTGTGTATTTTGGAATTCATTTTGTCCAATTTTTTTTGTCAATATGGTGAATATTTGTTGCATTTATGTGTGTTTCTCGAATCATTATGTGTGTTTTTGTTATATTTATTGTGTTGCTGTGGTCATTTTGTGTACATTTGTGGACATTTTGTGCATTTTGTTGTCGTTATTGGTGTTTCTGGAGTTTTGTTTGTTATGTTTGGCTTCGTATAACTTCCAAATTCATGAATTACAATTTTGTTTTGGGGGGCCACACAAAATTAGAAGGCCCTCGGGCTGCCAGTTGCCTATGTCTGCTGTAGAAAAAAATTTAAAAGCTGGTGATAGTGCTCCGATTGGCAACTTGTGTAACTTTTCGGCTTCGCCTATTACTTACAGTTAGAGTATTTGTAGAGTGTTGCAAAATAAAACGAGCTTAGCATATACAGTATATATTTTCAATTTTTCAGTTATTGCTCTTGTTTTAATAAAAAAAAAAAAAAAAAAAAAAATTGGATGTTTAACGAAACCTGTTTATACACTAATGAAAAAATTAAGCAATGATGTTTGTGTTGTATTAAAAATAAACAGACAATAAAAAAAAAAACAAAAAAAAACAGGCCACTTTCAAAATGCCCGTTGGTTATTGATGAGTCCTGTTGAGTTAAGGATTTATGTTTATTGGAAGTTGGCTTTGGTATGCAGTGGTATCAGATACTTTCTCTGTATTAAGTGTCTTACCTCAGACACCTTATCCCCTTACCACTTCCACGAGGCTGCAGAAACATTGGCCTTTGCGTGTGTTTGTGGAGAAAGTCCAGATTTGGCCTCTGTGAGGAAAATCAAATCAGAATGAATTAACATGGTTAACCTCCATGTTCGTGACGCTGGATTTAGTGCTTTTGACAGAACATGTGTCTTGACTTTAGACAGAGTTTGATTTGTTAAAGATATCTTTGGAGGAAAACTTATTATGTTGCAATTAACTGTATTAGCTGTAGTATTTACCTTTTGGTTTTAATCATCCTTCTGTTCTCAGTAGATCAATCCCATATTTATTGGCAGTGTTGATGATTTGGTTCCTGTTCTATGCCTAAACTGTTTGCCTTCTAAGAGACTTTCACGCCCCATGGGTCTACGCTGGGCTTCCTGTGAGGCTGTCTGCCAATGACACAGGTTTTTTCAGTCTGTGTGGCCTCGACTAATCTAAACCATCATCTCCACATGTCTTCTATCCCAGCGTTCAACTCCAGGCAACAGGAAAAAATTAATTTTCTTCATTCTTCTGTGTTGTTTGTAAGCCTTCGTTGTGCGTGGTGGCACATACCTACATCTGCACAGTGCATGTTTGTCAATGCAATTTTTTTATCACATCATCATGATTCACTGTTCAGTGGCTCTCCCAGTTCAAATATGTTGGACCCAATCTTATTCTTACCTGCATTCCCACTTAATGATTCCCATGTACAGCTGCAAGCTGCTTTTATTGACCCATCATTTACCTCCTGTTTTTGTTCAGACAGAAATGGATGAAAGGAGAAGTAACTTCAGTCCACAGAGTCGTATGTTGCAACCCATTACACGTGTTGGGAGGTCTTCCACCTTAATTACTTGTGCTTTCTCTTCATAAATTTCGGAGCACACTGTTCCCTTTACAGAGTGAGAAAGGAGAGGAGGAAAAAGTCAGTGTTGACGTTGTTGTTCTGTTTAGTTTGGTGACTGCAAAGGGTCATTGCTCTTTCTCTAAACCCAGGGCTTTCTCATGAAAACACAGGAAGACGAGAACAAAGGAGGAAAAAATCTGATGTATCCTTACGCTGGTCAGGCAGTGATGTGGCGACTCTGCTCTCAGATGGTTACAGTTTGCCTTTTACCTCCGAAAGACTCTGTGGCCTGCACTGATCAGAAGAAAATGATCCTGGTGGTGGAGGCGCAGAGCTTAATTTGGATAGAGGCAGGCCACTGGCATGTGACTGAATGCCTGCTTTGACCAGAACCTGGACCAAGACTTTGCAGCTCAAGATGTTCCTTAATCTTGCTTATAAATCTCTTGCTGTTGCATAATTATGAATCTCATCTGATTGGCCGATTATATTCAGGTTGTTTTCAAACCACATAGTTTTCACTCTACAGTATTGATTAGCAATCCTTCGTGAACACAGCGCCATAGAAGCTCTGTTCACTGTTCAGGGAGCTGATTGAGGCAGACAAATGAGGTTTAACCACAACAGAGACACATGCCTAATCTGCTACTCCACTCTTTAATCTGACAATCCTTTCCCTCCTCAGATGCTTAAATCTGGCTCACAAACACGGCTGCTTTTGTCCACCATGTAGGTCAGTTTACGTCTCACATTCACACCAGTTGCATTTTACATTTCTGCAAAAAGGTGATGCTTATTTATTAGGTGTAATTCAGTTATTATTATTATTATTATTATTATTATTATTATTATTATTATTCTGCTGTCCTGGCATTTCTGAAAGTTTCATGATTACAGAGTAATTGGCTAATTAGGGTTATACTGACTCTGAGGTGTAATATTGATTCTGAGGAGTTAAACAGAGTGTTATACTTACTCTGAGGGGTAATACTGACCCAGAGCGGGTATGCTCATTCAGAAGGGTTATACTGACTCCGAGGGGTTCATCTTAAATCCTCACTTGCATTTTCTTTAGTAAATGCTGTTTGTCTATAGTTTGTATTACTATTATATACTATAAGTATGTTGCCCCTGAGAAAAGCTTCAATTTACCTGTTTGTGAAATGATAATAAAGCTTCTTGTGATTGGTAATTTGCTTGTTTGGTTTTTTAGTCAGTTGTTCAGTTGGTTTGTTAATTAGTCTGTCTGTTGGTTTAATGTTTTGTATTTTGTATATTGTATATTGTTGTATTATTATTTTGTATATTTGTATTATTATTTTGTATATATTCTATTTATGTTACTGGTGTTTTTCCATTTTATTAGTTTTTCTATTTTATTCTTTTATAAAAATAAAAAAAAATTCTACTCTATTTGTTTTAAAGGCTTAACAGGGAACTTGAGGATGTTTTTTTGTTGACAATTTAAAAATCCTTGAATCACTTAAGTCAATCGATGATAAAAAAAAAGCTTTGGCCTTCGGCAAAAATGTGTGAAAAAATAACCAACCTCCTTTTAAATGTACCATTTCTATATTGTAGTTTTACTCTCACAATAACAGTAGCAAATGACCAAAAACAGATCTAGTTGCTAAGTGGATGATGACAGATTGATAACTTTTACAGCTAAAGGCAGATTTTTTTAAAACGTATTTCACACATGGTTTTAAGTTGTAACTATTTGTAGTAATTTATTTGCATATTTGTTACAAACAATAATCATCTCATGAAAGCAGCTGCTTTGATGCTGCAGAGTGAGCGGTTTATACACATATGTGAACTCATCCGCACACAGTTTAATTTACACCTCTGTTTTCATGGTTGTCCTGCCCAGTGGGGTATTTGTGGGCTTCCTGCCTGTATGTTGGATGTGGTTCATCTACTCCATCTGTGCTAAGCATGAGCAGCAGTAGTCATATTTTTCATTTAAGAGCACTTTTTGGTATTTCAGGCAATGAACAGATGTGTATGAGCGTGTCTAAGGTCTTTGAGCAAGGCTAATCGCTGAAATAGATAACACTTTCTCTGAGTTTGGATGGTGTCATGCACTCAGTGGCAGGACCCATTTATAGGTTAAGACTGACATATAAATACAAATGACACATGATTCATACAATGCTGGGATCTGGAACGGTAATATGCACTAATGGCACCGACCCAACCCATCAGAAGGTGTTTGAATCAGCAGAGGACAGTTTGTCTTTATACGGGTTTGTGCCTCAAAGCCCTGACCCTGTCTGAATTCATCAGAATTTATAGTAGAGCACATTCCTGATGATTATGGAAGTACTGCTATTACTTTTTGGATTGTTACAATTATGGATCATCCCTTTAGCTATTTTTTTCTTCTGAAAATAGCTGACAGTGTGTTACCATTTCAGAGCAGAAAACAGCTGCTCTTGATGGTAAATCTTGAGGAGACCTCAAAGGAGTATTTTCAGCATGATTAGCTATTTTCCTGTTAGTAAATCCAAAGGGCTGCAGATGTAAATAGCGTGAGGCATCAAATGGTCACATTGATCTTTGATTTTCTACATGGTCTCGTCTCCAAAATACATAAAAATAAGGAAAAGTCAAATTATAGTGTCTTTGTCGGATATATTTGTAGTGTAGTCCCACAGGTGACTATGGTCTCATAGAGGTGTTGTGAAACAGTTTGGAAAAGGTCAACTGCTGGATGAGTCAAAACTTCCTTCATCTAAATCATAACAAGATGGAGGTGATTGTCTTTGGTAACAGAGGACTGCAGTCTGTGAGTACCTTGAGGCTCGATTTTTAAAAGCTAAAAACCAAGTGTCAAACCTTGGTGTTCTGATGGACTCCGATCTGAAATTCAGCAGTTCACATCAAATCTATCACAAAAACAGCTTCTACCACCTAAAGAACATCTCCAGAGTGAAAGGTTTAATGGCTCAGACAGATCAGGAGAAACTGGTCCATGCTTTTATCACCAGCAGACTGGACTATTGTAATGGTCTTCATCAAACAGCTACAGCTGGTTCAGAACGCTGCAGCTCTGGTCTTAACCAGAACAATGAGGTGAGAACACATTAGTCTAGTATTAAAGTCTTTACACTGGCTCCCAGTCAGCCTCAGAATAGACTTTAATGTTCTGCTGCTGGTGTATAAATCTGTGAATGGGTTTGGTCCAGAATACATCAGTGAGATGTTAGTCAGGTATGAACCCAGCAGGTCTCTCAGATCTATGGACACAGGTCAGATAGTGGAGCCCACAGTAAACATGGTGATGCTGCTTTTAGTTGTTATGCTGCAAAGAAGTGGAACAAACTGCCAGCAAAGCTGAAGTTAAAAGATTTTCCTTTTTCTCCACTGTATGTGATTTTTAAAAAAACTTTTTAATGTTTGTTTTGTTGCACTTTTTTATCTTGTAAAGCACATTGAATTGCCTTGTGTATGAAATGGAGTTTCTCAGCTGATACATTCTGTTCCCTCTGCTTTTTAACCTTAGCTGAGCTTTTGAGTGCTTTTGTTTTTCTGTACTCCAACCAGTAGATCTTAATTTGTCATTCCAGTGTAAGGTTTAGTTTGGCCCAATAACACATTCATGGCAAATGTAGCTAGCGATTAAGTTTGATTTTGATGGTGCTTTCATGTTTCACCAGAACATGTTTAGAGTTGTGGTACACAGACATATCTTGTTAACATTTGGGTACCAGGATTTTTCCTAAACAGGGAATTGCAAAGGGTCCATACTGTTGAGTAGACATCTGTAACAAATGCTATGGTAGGAATCTCTCTACAGAGTTATTTCTCATTAGAGGTGCAGTGGTGTGAGCATCCTCTACTGCAGATGAGCTTTATTTGGGATTGGGCAGAAATAACTTTCAGTAGTTCTTTTTTTTTTTTATATCACTGCAGACTCTGGAAAAAGGAGCGATTTAAACTGGGAATGGAAAAAAAAAATGCTGCTGTTGCACACACGCACACACACACACACACACACCCAAACCCAGCTGTTGGTGCATCACTTTTGCACTACAAGCCAATCATTCCTCAGAAGTGTTGGATTTTTAACTTTCTCTGTCTCTGTGAGATGCATCTAGATCATTTAAAAAAAAAAAAAGAAGAAAAGAAACATATAAAATATAACCGCACCATACACCAAGCCCTGTGGTGCTTCACCCAATGCCCAAGTGTCTTTACCCCATGGATTAAAGTGCTTGTGTGTTCAAAGATCAATAATCTGGATTTTCTCACTTGACTTGTAATGTTCTTCCAAAAGTAACAACAAAATGTGAGAAAAGAGAGACATTTTTTAAAGGTCATGCCTACTTGGTTTAAATCATTAAATCAACCTGGAATTTTATCTGCTGTGGGACCCAAACGGAAAAGGCCCGGTGACATTTCCTTCCTGTTTTTAATAATAACATAAATCATTACCATTACACAGCTCCCACCCCTAATACATCTGGATGTGGAGATTTATTTCTGGTAGATGTTGTTGCCAGTAATTTGCAGGGACTCTTCCATACAAGACCAACATTGATATCAGCTATCAGGCGTCAGAGCTTTGTACGGCGCTGAATGCACAAACATTCAGCCTTCGGCTCCTCTCATACCGAACTCCACCAAAGTCACACATCCTGGTTGTGAGATACATGGTTTTATGTATTATATCAGATATTAAAGATGCCTTAGATCAGGGGTGTCAAACTAAATTTAGTTCAGGGCCCAAATACGGAGCAGTTTAATCTCAAGTGGGCCACAGATTTTATGCTGGAAAATGAGTTTTGGCCCCCGGGCCTTAAGTTTGACACATGTACCTTAGATTATGAACAATGTAAAACAAATAAAGTTCACAGATTGTTTAAAGATACAACTTGCGTGAAAAATGATTTCTCGGCTTGGTTTTTATTTTGTTACATCTTTTTATTTGTCAGACGCTCAAAATGAATATTTTTTTTATCCACAGTACAGTCATACAGGGTAAGGTAAATGCATCTGCCAATACTGTTGCCTTTAGTACATGTCAGGTATATGTTTTGCTTACGAGTTGCAGAAACAGCCACCAAATGTATTCATAATTTAAACATTTCTAAGAAGTAAATTGTCACAGTGACAAAGACACTCCTTCATACTGTATATCCTGAGCTAATAATTTGCTGCATGTCAATCTCTGTAATGAGGTGAGATGTGTTTAGAATGAATAAACACAAACAGATTGATTTATTTTTGGTTTTTATTCTTTTACTTTTTCTAATCTGTAGCTCTTGCATCTTGGCTGACAAAAAATGCTCACAAAAATGTCTCTTTTGGCAAAGATTTTGACCAGATGAGTCTGGTGATATAAGATAGAGACAGTGAGATGGAGTGGGTCCAGCCCTGCATAGATCTGCATTATCCTCAGCTCTGCTGTAGGTTGCTGTATCTGCAGCAGCAGCAGCAAGTTTTGCTGAGTCAGAGAGAGAAAGAGTTGCACAGCAGCAAAGAGTGAAGAGCCTGGTTTGAGCTCAGCACTGCCACTCCCTGGCAGTCTGCAGCCTGCACACAGGGTGACACATCAGTAATGTAAAGGCATGTGTCGTCTGTCCTGTGTTTCCTTTACTGGTGTGTGGAGGATCCATTACTGATTAATCCCTGAATTGTTTTTTTTTTTTTTTTTTTGTAGCAGTTTTGAAAAATATCAGTGGTATCCGTTCGCCCCTGTGTTGTGGTTGAAACACAAATTAGTATTTGTTTGCAGGAAATATCCTCTATTCACTAACTGTCTACAGATGTTCACTAAATTGACTCTACTGTCGACTTGCCTGTGCTCATGTTGAGTCACATTTTATTTCCAGTATGAAAACAACATTTTGGATTATGCAAAACATGTTATTTACTTTGTTTTCTCCGTCTTTACAGAAAAACTCTACAACTCAACTGGTCGAGAGCTGCGCAGGGCTTTGTTCTCCCTCAAGCAAATATTTCAGGTAATTTACACAGCATTTACACTCCTTTATTAAAGATTCAATCTGGATAAATGTAAACAATAATTATAAAAAATTTTAAAAAAAACCAACAGCGTCTTTAGCTGCGTGTGATTATTGGATGTAATGTGCACACATGCACAGTCTGTTTTCCTTAGTCAGAGCTGTGCTGCTGAAAGTCTGCCTTCGTGGCAGCTGTGCAGCGTTCAGGTCACACTTCACTCTCTGGGCCAGGCTAGTGAGCAGTCACTCACAGAGAAGGAGGGTTAAATGGCAGTCAAATGTACAAAAATGTGTTACTTTTACTGTAATAATGCCCACTTATCTGGATGTCAATGGCCACGGTTACATGATGTTTTTTAATTCGGAATGATTTATTCCAAATTAACATATTCAGAATTAAAATGTTCTGCTTCGTGTTAACATGGAAATGGTAATTCCCGAACGAGGTTTACATGGAAAACAGGTTTATTATGCTTTAGGTCTGGGGGTTAGGAAGGCTCTGATTGGACAGGGGGAGAACGTGACGTATCACTTCTATCAGGAAAAACACACAACAAACCTTTAATTGTCGGCTATAACACAGAACACCACACATGAGAACTGTTTTCACTTTTATTTTTATTGTAGCTTTGAAGCAGCAGCTCGACAATGACGCACAGTTTCAATTTGGACCGCTAAGCGGAAGGGAGATAGGAGCTAATCACTGGTAAAAAGCCCAGTAAAACTCCACAAAACAGTCACCAGGAATAAATAGTTGCTCCCTGGTAAAGACAGTAGCTCTAACAACTGGTAAAATGATAAACTGGTGATATTACAGCATGTGAATGCAGTACGGGGACGCATTGACTCCGCCTCCGGGTCAGAGTGCCAGCCATTCGTGTTTACCGAGGTCCGTGTGTGTAATAAGTCCGTGTGTGTCCGTGTGAAAGTCCGCGTGTTTATGCCTCCACCCATCCACTCTTTTCATTATATCCATGTCTTTTAAGGCTCCTATTAAATAGTCTTGGCTGGAGTCCGGGCCGCCGCCATCTTGGATTATGTCGTCACCCGCGCGTCATCGCCGCAAGTCGCGCAAGCGCAGAACGACAAGAATTAATTTAAAGCGTAATTAGGCAAGTGAAGTGTTTACAAGAAAGAGGAATTATCTCATTTGTAATTAACAACGGAATAAACCAGCCACCTAATTCGGAATTAACTTTAATTCGGAATTAAATTAGCATTAGGAATTATGTGTTTACAAGGTCAGGTTAAAGAGGAATTAACTTTTATTCCACTTTAAAGAGGAATTAAAGCTCCCATGTAAACGTGGCCACTGTTACTTCTACTTAATGTGTGTCATAGAGCTTCTGCTCATCCTGTTTCTTTAGCATGCTGATGCATATTTCTGCAAAAATGCATGGACTGTCTGTCACAGTTTCATGTATGAGATGTTCTGGAAGTACTTAGAGCGCCTCCTGAGAGAGAGGAGCCCTGACCACCCCTCAGTGTTTATAGCTGCCTTCCTCTCCTTTCCATCTGAACAGTGGAGCGTATCAGAAAAAGTTCAAACCTGTAGAACAACCTAATACACAGCGTTAAATTAAAGCCCTATCATCAGGTGGAGGAGATCCAGGTGGTTTTGTCATTTAATGTTGAATGTTGCCTTCACAGCAGGAGTTTTATCCACTGTGTGCATTTCCTTATAGTGTAAAACGTCTTTTCCCATTAAGTAATGCGAGAAATCATACAGCGGTCTGATAAATGACATTCCTGTTTCTCATTTATATGTTCATTTTGTCTTTAAACATGCACTTATTGCAAGTTCTATAGAATGCTGGAGATTTCTTCCCGTTAAACAGGAGTTTTTTACTCCCCACTGTAGATGATGCATGTTCTTGTGCATGTGTTGGAATTTTATACTGTATGTTGATAGCGCTTCAAGATGACTATTGTTGTCATTTGTGCTGTATAAATGAAGTTGAATTGAATTGAATTGAATTATTCTGCATTTATAAATAAAATAGAAAAAGATGAAATACAAATATAATTGAAAAATAAAAATGTAATTGAAAAAAAATATACAATTGGAATATAAAATAAATGAAATTTGAAAAAATGGAATAAAATGTTCTTGTCCTGAACTGAAATATAGTTACTCACTGTGAGTGAACAGGGATAGTCTCTGGCACTTCTAGAACTTTGGCTGGATAATAAGTGTTAATATGTTCTTGGTTGAATGAAACTGGTTGAATGAAACTGAAGTCAATACCTATAATAGATATATGTAAATTAATTACAGTACAATATGTATACAAAAAGCACACAAAACGACAACAGAAATGCACAAAAATATACCAAAAGTCTCCAAAAACACACCAAATGACTCCAAAAAACATATATCACAGAAAAACATGCCAAACAACAACAACGATATGAAAATGACTCAAATTATGCTAAACTAAATATTTATACAAAAAACACACAAAATGACTCCAGAATCACACTACAATGGCAATAAAAAACAATAATTATACAAAAAATCACAAAAAGACAACAGAAAGGTACAAAAATACACATAATGATAAAAAAAAAAAACATACATTACAGAAAAATACACCAAAATAAAAGATATATAAAAAAAACAACAAAGACATTTATCATGCACATGTTCCATTGAATTAAACCAGGGAAATCACACACACTATTTACTTTGCACCCTATAACACTACAGAGTACAGAGTATGTACTCCTCTTTGTACATCCAACCTTCAAACACATACTTCCGATGGGTACTGTACTAGTGTCAGTAGTATTAAAGTATTACTTATATTGTTTACTTTAGTATTTTAATTCTTTTTATATTCTTTAGGATGACAAGGACCTGGTGCATGAGTTTGTGGTGGCTGAAGGACTGACGTGTCTGATAAAAGTTGGAGCCGAAGCCGACCAGAACTACCAGAATTACATTCTCAGGGGTGAGCAATGCTACAGACACGCTACAACACATCCATCTATCCTTACACCTCCATTTACAACCCAAACATGTTAGTAATCAGTCAGGTAACACTTTTCTTTTCATAAACCAACCCTTCCACAGCCACATGTGTTTATATAAACGCAATGATTTTGCTTGATTGTCTTCCGACACTCACACACTTAAAAACGATAAACAAATGCAAATGTCGGCCTCAGATCGAGTTTTCCAGCTGGGTAATTTATCCGCCCCATGTCAGTGAGGTGAAAGGTTGTGTGTGTTTCTATCGTGGAGAGGCAGCGACAGCATGTTTTAGTGTAAGAAAGGACCACAGCGCTCACTCCAAGGTCACTACCATTAACAGCCTACTGTGAGGGGGCAGCTCTCACATGCTTAAGTGGTCAATAAAACCTGGAGCAGGATATTACAAGTCATAAAGTCAATGGCCACTGCTTCCACCTTTTTTGAGACAGCGTTAATGTACCTGTGAGGTCGTTTTCCATTTAGTCCTACTTTCTATGCCCACTATTTAAAAATATTGAAATTGTGATATTTTGTCTGAAGATCAACTACAAAAAGGGTAAAATGAGAGTTTTAATATTTTGGGGTTTATCTTGTTTTTGAGTCCTGAAAGGAAAAATGTACGGGTGAGGCAGATAGTCATGTTTGAAAAGAACAGATAGCGAGATGTGAAGTTTCTTTTAGATTTTTTTCATGTCTCAAACAGTGAGTGACAACATGACTCAAGGACGAATCCTAATTTAGGGCTTAAACACACAATCCCAGACTAAAGGTTTCATTGTCCTTACTGGTTACTACCACAGTTTAAACTGATAACTGTGTCAGGAAATCAGTAAAAGTAAAACACTGAACGCAAACTCAAGGTGAGTCATTAAAACACACATTATTTGGTGTTCATTCAGAACCAGCAGCGAGCTGGAACCTATCCAGGCTTAATAGGAGACTGTCACCAGTTTATGAAGCTTTAACATATATATTCTCCCTTTAATAAAGTTTTTCTCACGCTTCCTTCAGGAGGGCTGGTGTTGGTCACAATTATGCAATTAAATAAATTCATTTATTTAATTGCAATAAAAAAAAAGAACATGCATTGCTGTCGTAAAAAGATTGCACTTCATGTAGTGTTGATCTTCGACAGCATGTGCAAACAAGGAAAGGGAAAAAAAATCAATAAATAAAGCTTTAAAACAGTGACAATCCCAGAGTTACACTTAAAACTAAAAAAAGAACACATTAGAGAACCTGCAAACTGCACGTTATTAGCCACAATAGGGGTTTATATTCGTAAAAAATGACTATATTTTCATTGTTTCTTTGCTTAGTTGTGGTAAAAATCAAACTAAGATCATTACAGTTGACTTATAATTGTATTTCACATTTAAATCAAGCTCTAAAATGCATGTACATTGATAATTTTCTACACTGAGGTGAATTTATCATCACCTCTTCTCTATTTTTTCAAAGTTGTCCATTATTTTATTGTAAATGAAAAAGCAGAGAACAGATAAAGGTATTCTGACACCCTGGTATGAAAAACAACCCTTTATTTACTCAGATATATATTTTATTACATAGTAAATCTGCATACATACATAAAATGTAGCATGTCGTACCAGTGAACCTGCTGGTATTTCTGATTCGGATTCATATACTGTAACCTGTTTTAGTAAAACTTTGTCGAAAATGATGGGACACTATCTGTTCACTCCTCTTATTGTTATTTTTTTACTTCTACATCCAAGTAAACCCCAGATAAAACAGAGCAGTACAGTAAAACTGAATTCATTCTTTCATGTAATAATTTATCACTTCATCTCTGCGGACTAGTTTCCCACTCATGTGTCTTTACTTCATCATGAGAGCCTCACCAAACTACTGCTTTCCCCAAAGGCCTTTTAACCTGTTTCTGCTCCTGACCTAAATTTCTTTTGAGCAGCTGAGGAAATGTAAAGTGTAGTAGATCATCCATCCTTATAAACCATGTGTTGGAGAACACAAGCTGAGCATGTGCTGGAACCATGACCCACCCAACAGAAACCTCTCTCTATAGCTCTGGCTGCTTCACTGTTGATGTCTTCCAAGAGGAGCTATGTCATAAGGGCTCCCACGAGGAGAGTAAATCGTTTGTTTCACACATGTACAAGAAAGGAGGGGGACAAGAAGCAAATTAAAAGCAGTAATCACTTAACTATCAAACGCTGATTTTTCTCATGAGGGCTTTTTTTTTTTCACTTTTGACTTTTTTTTGTCTTTCAAGTTGAGGCCAGTTTAAAAAAAAATAAATGAAGAATGTGGCCTTGAACCAATCTGTCTGGTGCGCATTAAAAACCGCCCGATGAAACAATCCTGCTCTCTTCCAAGAAAAAAATAAAATCAATCTTATGGATCTTTTGTAGTTGAAAAAAAAAAAAAATCTCCTTCACATGTGCACCCCAGTCTTTTTGCAGTTTGCAGCAACAGGTTTGCAGCCTTAACTCTGTGGCACAGTGCCTTCCTTGTAAACGGTTGTTTCTGCAGCTTTCTGAGCAATCTACACCATCCCACTTTACATTTTTTTACCTATTTTTTTAGGCTGTCCCCCTAAAGCCCTGGAGGTGTCTGTAGGCAGTTAGCGCCCCATCATTGATGTGGGTAGTTTTGGGGTCTGCCTCCCTGGGGCCTGGCCCCCTCTTTGGGGCCCCTCACACCTGGCTTGTAGGGCTTCAAGACCAAGACGTAGCTCCTGTGAGAAATGAGCATTTCTGGCCAAGGGGAAAGCTTGTATGCTTTTATCACATCATCAAATGGAAGGGTGTGAAGTCACCGATTGAGAGGTGCCGGAACCATCTGGTCCTCCTGTAGAGCTTGCAGTTCATTGCTAACACGTACCCGAACTGTAATGAAAGCTGCAATAAGATTATGTATCTGATGGAAAACATTATCGCTTCTTAAGCTGCACTTAAAACAAGAAGACTCAGAAACCTCAGCCAAGCGCAAAATATCCTCTTTGCCAGATATTGGCATTTATCTGGATCAGTGATCCTGATCATGGTGTATGGGCACCCCCATTAAAAAAATAAGATAAATAAAATCATGACAAAGTGTGCAGTCCAGATCCGATCTGGATGGAACTCTACGGGGTAATTGAGGAACCAACCAGACATAACTGAGTCTACACTAAATTTCTTAAAGATTGGTCAATTTTGGCTGAGATAGCGATTTTTCGATTTTTGAAACTGATCCGTCCATCCATTTTCTGACCCGCTTGCCCCTTTTTTTCACGATCACAGTGGTCTGCTAGTGCCTATTTCCAGCTCTCATTGGGTGTTAGGCGGGGTTACAACCTGGACAGGGAATCAGTCCATCGCAGGGCAACACACAAGTAAACACACACATAGGCAAATAAGAGACTCCAATCAACCAAATAGTCAGGTCTTTGGATTGTGGGAGGTAGCCGGAGTACCCGGACAAAACCCACTCAAGCATGGGGAAAACATGTCCACCCCAGGGCTTGAACCTAGGACCTTCTTGCCGTGAGGCAGACGTGCTCACAGCAAGAAGGTCTTCTGTGGCCGAAGGTCTATCTTTGGTAAAAATGTGTCAAAATCTGTTGAAATCGTTTAACAAACAAACAGACAAACAAACAAATAAGCACTCAGAGAGTACAACCCTAATGTGATCCTGATCATGGTATTATGATTATACACACTATTAGTTTTTGAGTTAGACTGTTTGCAGACAAAGAAATAAATGCCAATTACCTCCTTGGCAGAGGTAATCATGAAGGGCATACTGTAACTCTTTGCGGGTAGGAAGAGGGATCCAGCTCTAGGTTTAGAAGACATCTTGTTTATAAAAATGAGAGGAATAGTCATTGTAAGATTGTTACTTGGCTGTGAACAGGCCTGCAGTAGGGCGGGTGCTATACCACAAAGTTATTTTGAAGAATGTAAGCTGAGAAAAAACAAACAACATTTTTAACAAGCAACCTGATAAAGCTTCCTTCATAGGGTGGAGGCCTGACCATGTGTGTGCACCAAGAGATTCCAGCTGAGCTTGTCCTGTCTGTAGGAGGCCGTCACACCTCTTTGCTTTGGAGCTGTGTTTGTCTTTTGGTTGGCCTGAGAAAGGTTTATTAATGATGGATGGATGGATGGATGGATGGATGATGGGTGGATGTGTGGATACTACTACAGTTACACACAAGTTACGCAATAAATTAAAATAGAAATCATGGATTTAACTCAAACGTGATCTTTTTGCCAAAACACACAAACACATCTTTGCACTGAAAAATTAAAAAAAGTATATAAATTTCACAGGGCCTTCCGTGGGGAAGGCAACTTTACCAGAGATAACACAATAAACTTCACATATGGTATGAAATGTTTTAGTAAAAAGTAAGGTAAAGACAGAACAAACCTTCAGCTCCCATTGAAACCACATTCCTGCATCCCTCACATTCTTGGATTCAAATATTGCATGACAGGTTTCTTAAAAAAGGACTTTACTGTTTTCCAGTCAGAATAAATTTTAGTTTTAGGATTGGCAGAAAGACTCGGTTGACTCTTGGGATAAAATATAGACTCTTATCTTCGGCACAGTCCTGTTGTATATCATTGGTTCAAAGATTAAATTGAAATGAAAGGATTTAAAACATATTGATCCAAAAGCTATGCCTAATAATATAACCTATAATTAGATATTAGACATTCTAATACTGTACACCTCTTCACGAGATTCTGTCTCAAACAGTAACATATCACTGCTGACAGGAGATTAAGGGCTTCCAAGTTCTAAAATAAAAACAGCTTGTGCTAAAAGTGAAAAATCCACAGTTGGCGCGAACCTTTTCTGTACTCTTTGACACAAAATAGGAGGACGAGTTGTTAAAACAAGTTCAGGTTTTTCCAAATGATTTGCTCTTTTTCTAGGATTTATAATAAAATGGGCACTTGGGATTATCAGACAGAGGACAGATTATACAGACAAACCAATCACAGTCGACTTGTAGAAATGACTCCCTGCTTTGAAGTATTCTGTGTTGACATTCCTTTCCGTGTTCTTTGTTACATGTCTGCATATGCTTCTCAAAGGCCGTTCTACACCTCCCTCCTTATGCTGTTGTTGCCAAAACATTAGCTTCAAGCCACAGCGATATTCCATTTTAGTTTGGTTTTTATGTAGCATCATTTACAACAAAGTGATGTCTTGGCACAGCATAGGAATAACAAACAACAACAAAGAAACTTATAATTACTACTTTATCCAAGTTTAAATGACTTTATGTCATTTCAACAACTGACGGCTTGTGTTAAAAACACAAAAGGTTCTGCATTGGTATGTTCAGAATGAAAAGACATGGTCCCATTAGTGGCTGTTATACTGTATCACACAGTCACTGGTACAGTATATAATGTGATAGAAAACAGCTAGGTTTCCCTGAGCTTTAGGCACCAAATCAAGGAATACTACCAATAAACTTGCATGAAACTACAGAATGCCTTCCTGCTGGAAGTCTGATCACATATGGGATGGCTGTCTGGTTTGACTCTTTTCAATGTAAATGCAAAATTGAAAAAAAACTGCTAAAATGGGCCATCAAAGTGATTGGCAAGCAAAGTTACCTGCCACTTTATTCTGTCTTCAAAAAAGACTGTTGTTATAAACAGGCACAACTTTTTTTGAAGGACACCATTGACCTCTGGAAGATGGTTCAGAGCCAGAAGATATAGAAGTAATCACTATAAGCTCTCCTTCCTCCTTACCTCCATTACACAAACAACACTGTTAGTTCTAACAAGGGGGTTCTTTGACCTTGCATGAATTTTAATGTGATTCATCTTTTTATTGCCATATTGGTATTTTAACAAGTACCTTATTTCATCATAGGTATTTTACTGCCACATTGGTACTGTACTCTACTGCCAAAGAGGGAATTAAAGATTATTTATTGTATTATAGGTATTTTACCAATACAAGAGTCATTGGCATGTCTCTATCTGCGTTGAATGTATTGATAAAGTTTATCTGATCTGATCTGAAACCAGGAGCCTCTTATTGAAAAAGTCATGCCTTCTTATCCTTTTTTAAAACATTTACTACTTAACATTTATTACTAGGGATGTAACGATTAATTGTAAGGCAGATAAAAATTGATTCGTAGGTATCACGGTTCACATCGATTCTGTGAAAATTGAATCGCAGTACTTAATATAACAGCAGAGGGCGCTATATATTTATCCTTTTCTCGTCCAGAAGCGTTGTCGGTGGGCAGAATCTGCTACTACTTTCTTTCTGGTCACCTTCTACTCTTAAACATGTTCATAAATGATTCCTTACCCCTTTAGCACCAAAAGAATATCTGTAATATTACGTGAATATCTGTAAAAGTCATGTTTTACTATTAGCTCTGTCTGCCAGCATAGCATCTCTTCTTCACTGCAAAGAATAGCTGCATGCCAACCGACCACTGGATTACCAGCGCCCTCTGCTGGTCCAAACAAATATCTGACGTAAATACAGTGCAGACTGTTTTTTTTAAAGTCCAATTGTTAAGGCCCAAATACATTTTCAGTTGCACTTTTAAAAAGAAAAAGAACTATTATGCAGTTTGGCATTGTTTACTATAGAACCAGAATTTAAATTAATAGGCTTCTTCTTCATTTGTATTATTCCTTTATTTTATTCAAGATTTATTTTTAGTTAAATTGCATTGTTTTGAATAGTTTATCAAGGGATTCTTTTGACAATGGAAAATAAAAGGAAAATAGTACAGCATTTTATAGTTTTTTTCCCAAAAAAAATAAAGGAATATTTTTCAGTCATCATTTGACTACAGTCCCATTTTGTAAAATAAATTGTGAGAGAATGGTATCGTGAACCCAGTAACGTGAATCGAATCGTATTAGGAGTTGAGTGAATCGCTACATCCCTATTTATTGCGCTTATACCCAGTAGACCGTATCTCATTCCAAACTGCTGTGAATTATAGGATTACACACTGGTACGTCTGAGCATTACAAGTTTATGGCTTTCACAGATAGATTCACAGGAACTTTACAGTGATCAGTCATGCCCATATATCAATGGACACTTTTATCTCTTTCTTTGTTCGTTTTTTACTCCTCTCTCTATTGTCTGTCTCCTTTTCCTGCTACTGTTTCAAGTTCTACTCTTTCTCCTCACATGGCTGTCATAATGCTGTAAATTGAAGCACACTGACTTCCTGTTTTGCAGAGGAAAGGGCTCAGCAGGCCTCAGTGGAAAAGGGAGATGTGCTCCAGTCAAGTGTTTCATTGCCTCTTAAAGTGTCTGAACCCTACGACAGGGCTCCAGATATAACACACTGCCATTTTTAGTCTTATGACATATTGGTCTAAAGCTACAAGTGTATCTGAAATAGAGGAACCATTCTGTTAAATTGTTTTTCTGTTTCTCAGTGGGAACAGAATTGGTACAACAAACTTACATTACATACATTACCATCACTCAATCGACCTAAGAACATTAAACCAAGAAGAGATCTAAGATAGCTGATGTCAAGCTGAAGGTGACATGTTTACTCACTGGAGTAGTGTTTTTAGTGCCCCAGACTTAGCATCTGGATTATTGTTTTGACAGTAGTACAAAGCTTTGAGTAAAAAGCCAGGCATGATTGGGTTAACAGCATCGCTGGAAGCTCTTATTGGAAACAGTCTCTTGTGTTGTCTGGCTATGTTATAGGTCGTCTGTTCTGGGGTGTAGACCTTTATGATGGCCCATAGTCTGGATAAACATTCCCTTTCTCTGTCTGTCACACACGTTAGGTAATATATGTGTGCGGCCGTGTCTTGTTTTTGTGATTTCTGTCGAATGACGTTTTCTAGGAGGTAAAGTAATGCTCTGGTTGTTCCTGAAGGATGAAGGAAATCTGAGAGGGAAACGCAGGAACTGCTGACACACGTGTGTGCCTGAGCTCTCAGGGAGATCTCCAGGAATGCCCTCGTCGCACTAATAGAAACTCCTGGTTTGTAATGAGATCTCATGGGAACATGTGCATGTTTTCTGTACCTTTTTTAAGGCCTGCTGATCCTCCTGCTGCCACGTTGGGAAGTCAAAAACAGTCATCAACTCGACAATACACATTCATGAGAATCAGATTGAGTGGTTTTTGTATTTAACACGTTTCATCATAAAAGCGTTATGATCTTAAGGTATTTCTCTTAAAGGCTGAGCTAAAGGAAGTCATTTTTTATAACTTCATTATAAGCGCTGCAAGTTTTAACTGTTGAATATCAACTCCTCATATTGTCCTACTTCTGTAGGAATGACATAAATTGTTTTGTTTGCTGAGGGGAAATTTAGGAAATGAGCGTTACGCATGACTGCAGCCCACAACCTTTCAACTCTCTTGGGTCCAGTGGTAAGATTCACTTTTTACTTCCAGCACAGCCTTTCTCTGAAAATTAAATCAGCAGCTTTCAAACTGCCTCATGTGCAGCTCTGCACAAAGTGTACACACAACTGTGTACTTTACAGACTGCTGGATACGCTCTGCCTGTCATTTTAACATCCTGTACACAAGCCCAAGCGCTTGTCATGTTTTTTGTTAAACTCTGAGCCGGGATGCTTCCGGATTGGTCCCACTCGGTGTTCAGACCCCTCCAGCCCTCACAGGAGCAGCTTCCATCTGAACCCAATTCAACCCAGCAGTCTGACCTATATTCATTCTCCCCTTATTCTTCTCCCACCTGCTGTATTCTTTAGCTAAATGAATTACATTTGAACTACAGCCTTGATTTAACGGGTGCCTAATTCAATATACAAGTCATCTCCTGTTGCAAAAAACACTTTTTAACACTTATTGAATCACGTATGGTTTTGTCGCTTAGGTTACATAAACTATTATTTGGGACTGAGATTCTTTAGATCAGATTGTTTTATGATATTTAAAATGTCTTTTTTTTAACCAAATTCATTGAGTGACAGGCTAAAATTAAGCTCTAACAACTTACTGCAGCTCAGTTTTAAGTTAATTTTACGAGTTGCAGATGCTTTTTAGCATATTTCTGCAGAAGTGTGGTGCTGTCTAGATGCAATTTGTGTATTTTCAGATTATTGTCTTAATAACTGAATTTTTGACAGCCGTTGAAATCTGCCTTTAAAGGTGCGGTATGTAGAATTTTCAACTTTATGTCTTAAATACCTAAAATAAAAAAATTGAGTGTTAAGAAACATGTCCTTATGTGAATTTTTTTTAGATTACATAGTTATATATACATTAATAAATATTGCCGGCACGGCCAACCTGTAGTGCCTATTTTCCACCGGATGGGTGAGTATAAGTCCATACAGCAGAGCAATTCCTGAACTAGGCCATCTCTGGTAACAAACATCCATCAAACAGATATACAGTGCACTACCCGTGAGGTTTACAACTGACAAGCAACTGCTTAAGCATCACACATGTAAAGCTGACGATATACATCGGCCCACATGGGCCCACCGAAAACATTTGCGGGGTGTAGCAGAGAATATTGTTACCTGTACATTCAGTGGTCAAGACCAGATATTGTGGAGGTGTCTGTTTTACTTATTAAAATTGCCACATATTGCACCTTTAAACACTAACAGATGATAATTAATGGAGCTACAGGTGACATTTCCATTAGCTAATTAGCTCAGGGACATAGAGGATGTTCCATCACACATATGTTTGGCATATTGATGTATTGACTTGTCATTGCAGCTGTAGAACTCATATATTGAGCAGAAAGTCATTTTGCTCAGAACTGTTTAATAATGTTTAAATTGCCTGGCCCCAACTATTGCTGCACAGCAGCTATAATTTCAACTGGAACACAGCAGGAATATAGTCACTGAAGCACATTCCCACTAATACACAGACAGTGTTGCTTCCCCTTATAAGTTAAATAACTTAATGTTTTTTGTTTTTATTTTTTTATTGTAGCATGCATACTCTGAAAAATGTTTGATTGTACATTTTCTTCAGTTTATATATCATCAGGAACAAAATAATTTCTCCCTTACCACTTATTTGACTTGAACTCTCTATGAGCTTTTCAGGTACCAAACTAAATATAACAACAACCACACGGCTAATATATGATCATCATAATCATGAAATTACCTTTTTTAAAAAAAAAAAAATACATATAGTCTACAACTCTAAACCATAGACTATTTAGGGTCCATCCATACTTATTTTGCTGGCCTGTGGGGGCAGCAACATGTCTCTGCTGCATCTAGTTTACTTGAAGAAGAAGAAGAACAACAATAGAGAGTAGGGATGAGTATTAGCAAGGATGTTGCAATACGATACGTATCACGACTTGGGTCACGATACGATATTCAAAATTAAACGTAGATATGAAAAATCAAGTTGCTGTATATGTTCATCAGAAGATATTGATCATTCAGAGGACAAATTGAGTCAAAACTATTTGCTTCAAAACATCCTATCTATTATTTATTATTAGTGTTTTTGCACATTTTCACTGAAAAAAAGTAAAAGCAGTGTTACACACTGCCATCATAAAATAAAGTGCAACAAGTTTCTTTTCACTGAAACTACTGTGTAGAAGTCTCAAAGTAACCATGACAACATAATGACAGCATTGTAACAACTGTAAGTGAGAACATTAAGGATAAATCACCCTGAGTTACTGATAATGCACAAAAATAAGAAGAAGAAAAAAAGATCCTATTGTGTCAGGTTAAGCACTGATCTGAACAGATTCTATGAAAATAAAATGTCTGTGCATACATAAATATTGCAGGCATTACACACTGCCATCATAAAATCAAGTGCATTAAGTAACCATTGCAACACATTGAAAGCATTGCAACCACTGAAATATTGCACAAATACACACAAATATTCATTAAATATTAAAAGTAAAGCAAAGCAAAACTTGTTTGGACCCTGATGAAAACATTAATTGTTATCTGGAAGAAGATTATCACATAAATATTAATGTTGGCCCACGACTTTGTCCAAGTTCTACATTTTGGCCCACTGTGTATTTGAGTTTGACACCCCTGCCTTAAATTGTCAGCTGTTTGTAATTCAAAGACTATCTTTAAAAATGGTTCTTTTTAAGAGAGACAATGCGTTTTGTTTCCAAACCAGAGTCTTTCCTTCCTAGAAGCTGTTGTTCCACTGCATGCTTTGTTTGTCTGTGGGGAGTTTGTTTGGGCTTAACTCAAATTTAATCGTGTCAAATGCTGGCAAACGTATATTTAGGTCAGAAAAGGTCAGTATTTTGGAATTGTTATGTTAAATTGACTTTTTTTTTTTTTTTGCTGTGTGAGCATTAAAGGCTTAAAAAGTAAACATGAAGAATGTGAACGCTTTGGAGCTCCATAGAGCTTAGAGGAACTTTAGTGTTTATCTGTTGGGTCATCACTGCAGACAACCCTCATTACAAACAAGTAGTCATGTGATCCCCTGTTATTAACAAAAGATTGATTATAGCCATTTCAAATATTTACTTAACAGAGTGGGAAGGATGTGGGTAGAATCTTTTGTATATTTAACATAATGTTACATTAAAAACATGTCTCTCTGGTTGGTCCAAACACATTTTTACAAGTGTTTTCACATGTTTGATGAACATTTACTTTATTTATTGTGATTGCTCGCTACCACCAGTAAAGATTGCAGACTAAAATAATCACACAGATCAGTACAAAGCGTTCGTAGGTGCCACTGCTCACATTTTTCCAGAAACCATTTTCAGTTTTTTTTGCTCTGTTGTAAAACTTCTAAAAAGTTACTGTAAATGTCGTGACATAGTAAAAGAAGAATCTACATAAACGCGTTTGCCAGACATTTTGCAGAAAAGCTCGCCCAGTTTGTGTGGGGCACGCTTTAAAGCCGCGAGGACGGCTTTTGGCTAATGCAGAGCATAACAAGATAAGAGGCTCTAAGTTGCATTGTACGCGATGGAGATTTGGCCCCTATCCTAAAGTCCTGGTAAAATAAATGTTGCATGCTGACAGACAGTTTGGCTGACCCAGTTTAGATAAATTCCAAAATGTAAATGAAACCAAAGGGGCAGAGTGGGGAGTGGACAGACTGACTGTGGAAAATCCCAGTGGATTTTTCTCCCTTTCTTTACAGATAAAGTTGTCTATTTTATCCATCTATGTGTGAACCAGCTTGCTTGTTGTTGGTAGTGCCTTGCAGACCTCAGAGGGTTTCTCACCTCAGCGCTGGTCACGGAGCAGCCCTTCCTGCACATTCCTGGGGCTGTGGAAGATAATTTGCTGTGGTTTTTGAGCGGGAGAGGCCTGTAGAAACACTTCCACCAGACCTTAGTTGTTTAAGTTTGTTCTTCTCTCTGAGTTCTTAGTTCAGACACGGGAAAAGGGATCCGTCTACTCCAGTGTGAAGGTCTGTGGTTCTCCTCTGTAGCTTCCTTTTTGTAATCACATCAATCAATTGTTCCATGTAATCCCCAAAATAAAGGGGTGTGATCTCTTGAAAGAGGTTCTGTGTGAGAGTGCTGCACAGATGCCAGGCTGCTCATTGAACACTTCTAAACTGTGCTTAAGATAAATCTTTCCTGGTTGGCAGTCTTCTTTCATAATGGTTCAATCTAAATTCTAATCACTGCACTTTGCTCATTATCTGCCAGCAGCTTATTACGTGACACACATGCAAAAGGACACAGCGATTGTTATTGTTGTACTTTGTGTGAGGTATTGTAAAGCTGCTCGTGATTATGTGAATGGAGGCCCACATTTTTGGACCCAAACCAGCGCTTGAAGTGAAGGGAGTTCTATATGCAGACTCCTCCAGGATCCTCGTGCACCTTTTCTGAACCTTCCTGCTAAACTGATGTGAGCAAAGAAAAAAAAAAAAAAAAATCTTGGCTCTGAACCCACAGTGTCAGATATCCACTACGGTGTAACAATGAGACAGCTTGCTGTAGATTTAAGTTCAAGTATCAAACTCACTCCAGATAAACTGTCCAATTTACTGCGCGTTGTCAGCACTTTTTCATTCAGAAGAAAACAGCAAGTCCTTTTAGAAGACAGAGCGCTTTAAAGAATTAGAAAATGTAACAATATCTTAATAATTATCAGACACAAATTATTTCTGTGATTATCAAAATGACTACATTAAAGGATAATCAAATGAATAAAGTAAAAGTGCTCTAATGTAATTAAAAAGCATTCTGTACAATAAAATGACGTGTTGGATTAGATGGTTTATGTTGGAACCCTATCACTGAGTGGGCCATCACGTGAAAGCATGGGGAGAACATGCAAACACTGCACTGAACAGGGTTGGGTTCAGTTATAATGGTAATTGTGTAATTGAAAATGAATCACAATTATAATGTAATTGTAAACTGAAAAATCTGTTGCTGTTGTAATCATAATTGAATTCTAATGGTTCAGATAATTGACTTTGTAATTATAATTGGCTTGAGATTCTATAAAAACATTATATCATTATATCATTTACAATGTAAACTCAAAACATGGTGAACCGTGTAACAGTTCTGTGGCTTACACATATGTATCAATTATTAAAATATGTTTCATATCAACTTTTCCCACTAGCTGTGAGTTTTCTTGAGGATAATTTTACCACATAAAATGTTAAATCGAGCGATATACTGACAGAAAAAAAGGTCAGACGCCCACACCAAATATATTAATACCAACATTTTCATTGATTAGGAAGCCTAATAAGGTAACCAAGAGATGAGAAACAAATTAACCGATATATGATATTATTTAGTGTATTTTACAGTTGATTTACAATATGGGTAAACCAACCGGTTATCATAAGAGATGCTAACAGAAAGCTAACACAAGAGGAAGGTTACGTTTTATGGGTTTATTTGTTAAAGACTCAGTGATTGTGATTAATTGTATTTGAAATTTACTAATTCAACGTCATTGTAATTTACTTTTAGGCGAAAAATGATAATTGTAATTTCATGGCGCTCACCTTAATCGCAATGAAGTTGTATTGAACATGGATAATTGAAGACACAATTCTAATTTATAAATGTAATTGACCCCAACCCTGACACTGAATAACCCATGTGCGTTCTGAGAATTAAACCAATGGCCTTCTTCCTGTAAGGCTCTAGTGCTAAACTTTATACCACCATGATAACCAATCAGTAGAGCTCTTTTTGTATTTTTTAAGATGCTTTAATTCAGACTACAGAGATTTTAAGGCCAATTCATGTTAAATAGTTTTAAATACATGAACTTAATCTTCACATGTAAAATGATACGTCTAATTTTAAAAAATTGGAATGAAGTCAATGGTGGCGTGAGTTCCAATGCAGCTTCAATAAGCAGCACTACTAATTACCCGTTTCTTATATTCATACATATTTTTGTCATCATCACATGTCAAAAGGATCTCCAAGTTATTTCATTTGGTAGTTGACAGATAACATCTCATCTGTCAGCAGCTCAACATTTGCACTTTTTAAATTCTAGTTTGAGGCTTTTTTAGGTTGGTTTTTTTTTAACGCCTCTATTTTCAATAAACATTCCTGAAAAGCGCATCACACTAAAGAGCAAATGTCTACATTTAAACACAGGTGCACTGATAAAGAGGCTGCCACGCCAATGTTCTCGTTTTTTTCTTACTTTGCCCTGTGAGTTTTTGCAACCAGCATATCACTTTCTGCCGTGTAAAATGCTCTCTTTCCTGCTGTCACGTCTCTGCCAGCAGTGGCCAAGCTCCTGCCCAGAGGTTAATCATGTTTTCATAAGCCTCTGTTAATCTTTGGCTTCACCATGCTGTCCATGCAGCTGACGGCAGTGAGTCAGGACTCAGAGCTGGATGTAGGAACAGACTGTGAGGAATGCACGGGCCTGACATGTTGGGAGTAATTAATCCAGATTGATAAAAGACGAACTGTTAGCGCTGGTGGCCTCAGTGGCAGTGGGCCATTGGCGCGCACAGACGCACTGTGTCCACCCACACTGTCATGCATCATGTACACGCAGCAGCTGCACCTGGGAATTTTGGCTCATCTACAGCATATTTATGATGTTCTTGCCCACATAGAGGAGCTGGATAAACTTAATGACAGAAACTCTAAGGCTTTCAATCTGGAATTATCTGATGCTTTGAACTCTCACAGTATGTATCGGTTTTTGCATCATGTTACTACATGATGCAAAAAAAATATGAACAACACATCGTTGTTCATATTTATGAACAACGATGTGTAATTTTTTTTTTATCTCAAACAAAACTATAAATGATTTTGAAAAACATATATATTATCAGTAGCTACCCAGAAGCACCAATACTGCATGCATGTATATGCTGTTCTTCAATTATTTTTCTATTGTTGGCTAATACTGCCTTTGAGGTAGCAGCACACGCTTCGTTAAGAGACTTTTATCAGGTTATATAATCCCCCTGTAATATATACAAACATTTTTATCACTATTTGATATAAATATTTATCTGCTTTTATGTACTTAATCCAAATGACCTCTTACAGCCTGCAGTACCTTGAGTGCCCATGAGAGGGCAGCATGTAGACCTTGTGAATCAGTAGATTAAAGAGTAACTAAACCCCAAAAACACTTTATTATGATGAAAACAAATGTATTTGGGTATGAAGTAGTGTTGTTGACTGATTCTAGTCTAACTCTTGACATTTTGATGAAAGTTCTCCAATTTGGCATATTTGGTTGTAAAAATGTATGAGTGACTGTCCTCTATGGGTTGAACTCCAGCTATTACAATGAAATGTTGTCGATATTATTGGCCAATTTTTGCATTTTTATACGTGAATCAGTGTCGACCGATGCGGGCTGCTGCGTTCACCGACTCGCATTATTTACAGAGAGTAGAAATATTTTTTACTTGTTCTTGTTCTACATCTCCTGTTTTTTATATTTGTTAAATATTTTTTACTTGTTCTTGTTCTACATCACCTGTTATTAATATTTGTTCAATATTTTTTTTTACTTTTTGTCGTTCTACTTTACCTTTGTTCATTTCAATAAATGTTCCTTTTGTTTAAAAAATTGAGACTCGTACCATTTGTTATCATTATTGTGTAATTTTTTTTTGTAAATTGATGGAGCAAAAGTAGTATCGGCTCCAAATATCGGCTCAAGAAAATCGGCAGTCCGTATCGGTTATTGGCTAAGGCTGATGGAAAAAAAATCGGTATCGGCATCGGCCCAAAAAAAAAAAAGTCCATATCGGTCTATCCCTAATAGGTAGAGGTATAGTGAGTATTGAGTAGCTAGTTAGCATAGCATAAATGGTTTCTTTGGAGGTTTTATAGTACAGACTGGGTGTATCTTAACTGCTCCAGGAGTCTCGCCCATAATCGAGGCATTTTTTGAATTTCCAGCCAAAACCTCTGCAGGTTTAGTTACTCTTTAAGGCATTATAATTAAGTATCTGTTTAAAACAAACCTGTGGTGTTTTCTGTTAATGCACTAACTCTCTTTGTGTTGATGGCCACGGACACACTGGGGCTTGTGTTTTCGGTTTTGCATGAGCTCAGGTCCCTGGGGTTAGTGGGTGACTGAGTGGGTGTAGTATGGGGCACTCCTGTATGTGTTGAGATCGGAGCTGCTGCTCTGGGAGCCACGTGAGCGAGCAAATGATGATCTTATCCGACAGTGATGTAGATCTGGTTTTAATTTTCCCTCTCTTGTCCTTATCCTGTTGAGGGTGACACCATTATACTGTTGTTTAGAGTGAATGAGAACTGGTTTGTCCCCCCATCTCTGACAGCAACAGAAGGCCTAGATTATTATATATATATATATATATATATATATATATATTTTACTGCTCTTACATTGACATCCCTTGGCTCATATTATGCACTTATTTCTGTCTGTTTAGGATAGAAGTCCTGTCAGCAGTGATTGAGAATCCCTGCTCAAATATTCCCTCCTCAGCTGTTTTCACTATACTTAAAGGAAGTAGTTAGTTGTTCTGATGTGAGGATACTGCAGAAATATTGTTGATCCTTCACATAGTTTTAAGGAAGTGTTTTAATTAAGCAGAACATTTGTGTTTTTAGGTAGTTTTTAAATGTTGACCAAAAACCTGCCAAACCAAATGTCTTCTCATGTTCTAGTATCTCTCATCCTTCCATCCATCTTTATAACTAGGGATGTCCCGATGCAACTTTTTCACTTCCGATGCGATACCGATATTGCATCCTTGAGTATTGGCCGATACCGATATCGACCTGATACAATATCAGCACTAATCATACATACTTTTATGACTTATTTTGTAGTGTGGAATGTTAGAAAAGGCTTGATCTCGTGATGTTACTCAAACAGAGAACAATAGTCAGCAACAGTAGGTATGACAATAACTGACACATTTATTATTAACATATATTTTAACCTTCAACATAATATCTACAGTATTCTACAATTGAATAAATTTAATATAATATATATTGGAGATTTTAGATGCAGTCTGATGAAATCTGTTATTCATTTTCTGGCTTATATTGGACCGATATCCGATATCAATATCGGATCGGGACACCTCTATTTATAACTGCCTAACCTGAAAGTTATGCCAGACCAATACTGAGCCAAGATACAAAGATGTAAATTTCTTTTCCTTTTTAAAATGGGGGTACAAAAGAAAAAGTTTGCGAACCAGGCGACACAATAGGGAAACTTTTAAGGTGTGCCTTGGCTTTCAGTAGATTAAAAACACTAATATATCATATATTTTTTCCAGTTCAACTTTTTACCAAACATTTTATTTTGCGTTCAGGGTTTACAACTAAAATGCATCTAAGTGAAAAGTCTACAGCAACATTTTTGAAGCAAAAGTTTTCTAAACAAACAAAATAGCATTGGAAAAAATAACATTAAAACAAAAATCTTTGAATGTTTTATAAGAGTCAAAGGATATATCAACAAATATAGTGAAAAATGCTCAAAATGTTCCTCTTTTTCTCTTGTATTGTTTATTTTCAGCCCTTGGACAGATCATGCTGTATGTAGACGGGATGAACGGCCTCATATCTAACAATGAAACAGTGCAGTGGCTGTACACTCTGGTGGGATCAAAGGTAAGAAGTGTGAACCATGCACACATCAGTGCGGCTCTCTCAACTCTGCAACTTACATTTATAATTCATTAATGTGGTGCTTTGGCAACACTGAAGCAACTCTTAGGTTGTTTCAGTCCCTCCAGCCCTCTAGTGGCCAAACACTGCCATGCAGCACATGTGCAGTTAATGCAGCTTTTGGGAGAGGGTTTGTTTTTGGTCAGAGCAATAAACTCAGGAATGCGTCGAAAATGTTGCTCCTTCTATAGTTATTTGATTGTCTGTATCACTCATTACTTCACACTGGGTTGTTTCTAATCCAGCTGATTAGTACAACGTGTCCTCGCTTTTTATCACACTACTCCAGACAGCTCATACAGGAAAAGGGTTTTGACTAAATGATCCAAACAGAGTTGTCGTCCTATGTTAGCCAACACAAACATTACCTGAACAATTGATGTTTGATGGGTTTTTGTGCTTAATAATGGTGACTTTATAAAAAGCAGCATTAACAGTGCTTTTCTCTGTGTAGTTTCGACTGGTGGTGAAGACGTCGCTCAAGCTGCTGTTGGTGTTTGTTGAATACACAGAATCCAATGCTGCCTTTCTCATTAAGGCAGTGGAAGGTGTGGATACTAAAAGAGGTAAGGAAAGGGATTTTGTATAATACTATACTAATAAGTTGTACTATATAGGAATTTTAGAATATTATTGCCATACTTTCTTTTCTCTTTTTTTATTCTCCTATTATTATTATTATTATTATTATTTTCCTATTGGGTCCACTCCTGGGGTCCTCAGGCTGGATGGGGTGTATTTTACTTTACTTTTCTTTTATTCGTACTTGTGTTGTAATGACTGAGAACAGAGGGACAAACTTATCTTAATCTTACATGCTTTATTTTGACCCATTACCTATTTGCTCAATATTTCTGTATGTATATGTAAGTATCTTCCCTCTCTGTATAGAACACACGACACTATGTACTGTTCTGAAAATAATAAAAAATTGATCAAAGAAAAAAATAAAAATAAATAAAAATTGCCATTATAAGAAGATATGACTGTTTTGATATTAAGTATTTATTCCAACAATCAAAAGTATTTTGTTTGAAATAAATAAGTTTGAATTAGCAAAACAAATCAATGATCCAGTTAGCTTCTGACTATTATTCATATTTGTGTGCGTTTGGTTTAAAGCTAATGAAAAAGTGTTAATTTCATTAAATAATAATAAATAATGATCATATTTTGTTATTAATTTTACAGTGTCAGGATCTGCTTAATGATTAGTCTGATGATGTTTCTGTTTATACTGTGAGCCTTAGAATATTAGACATGCAGCTCAGCGGGTCACTTTATACCCAACCATAATTGGTCAATCGTGTGTGCGTGCGTGCGTGCGTGTGTGTGTGTGTGTGCACGCGATGGGGGGCGGGTTGCGGGGGGAGTGTCTGGTATCAAGCTGTCTCAGTTCAGTGGTATCCTGTCGCTTCTTCAGTGTGAGGAGAGTAAACATGATCCCTGGTGTCTGATAGAGACGTAGGCCTGAGGTTCCAGGTACTTCCAAAACTAAAAACTTCTGCATGTGCTGATCACCGGAGGCACAAATTGATACGATTTATGTATTTTATTTCTCCGGAGTGAGAGAGCGCAGACAATTTTTTATGTAGTTTATTATTATTATTATTATAGGAATATCAGTGTTTTTTTTTTGTTTTTTGTTTTTTTTCCAGGAATTGTTCATCTTAAAATGTATTTGGACTTTATTTGTTTCAAGCTTCAACACAATGTGTTGCATGCACTTTGGTAATTCAGGTACTAAACTGTGGTCAAATGTTATGGAGATCCTGGATGAGAAGGACGGAGTGGATACAGAACTGCTAGTGTTTGCCATGACGCTCATCAATAAGGTCAGTACACGATCAGATTATTCACGTCTTTCTTTCCTTTCATTTTTTTTCTTGTAGTTTTTGTTTTGCCTTTTTTTGCTCCTTTTGAAGCTGTGTTTGATCGTATCACCCTCTTGTTCTTTATCAGGATGAAAGCATTGTATGCAAAATGACTCCTGAGAGATTCAATCACGTGTAATGAGATTACCTTTGTTAAATGTTTTACAGCTGAAACTATAATAATGAAGTCGATCATTCCATTAACCTTTAAAACAGTCGCCCATAATCGAGAAATGGATGGTTCTCTGCAGCTTGTGTTCACACGCACAAAAATGAGGATAAGATGTTGTGCAGAGAAAGTAAAAGTACCAAAGGTAGTTCATGATCAAACTCTTATTACCTCCACCAAGGAGGCTATATTTTCACTGTTGGTTTGTCTGGTAGCAGTTTTACATGATGAGATAGACCTTATATACTGATTCTGATATTTCAACGTTGGCACAATTTAAAACAAAAATCATATCTCAGTGTATGATTCATCGAGTTTCATCCAGATCGAACCCATATTGCGCATTTTATCACAAGGTTTTGGAAAAAATAGAGGTGCTCATACAATTGGACATACTGTATCGTTATTAATGGGAATATACAGTACATTTCTCCCAAACATTTAAAGTGTGAATCACAGGATCACTGATCAGATAACTGCCAATACCTGGCAAAGAGGATATTTGGCGCGCTCTGATTTTCTTGTCAAACCATGTGTTTGCTTTTTAATTCAACATGTCAGACCCTGGCAGGACTTCCAGATCAGGACTCGTACTACGACATGGTGGACTGTCTGGAGGAGCAAGGCATCGAGGCCACCACTCACAGACACCTGAGCAGAAAAGGCACCGACCTTGACCTCACGGAACAGTTCAACATCTATGAGGTCCGAGAGCCCAATCTATGAGGCGTTGACACAGTAGTGGCTTAGTGAGGGTGTTGCAGCCTCGTTTTAACTTCTTCCACTTTGTGAATTCTCCGACTCAGATGACTCTCCGTCATGAGGATGGAGACGATGAAACCAAGCTGCCTCCAAGTGGCAGAAAAGAGCGCAGACGGGCCAGCGTTGATGGCACCAATGAGAGACGAGGCTTGGAAAGACGACGCAGTCGAAGACATTCGCTACAGAGCAGCAGGGGCCACTCGTCAGCGCCTGCGTCACCCAGCAGCCCCCACACCCGACTGAGCGGCACGCAGCCGTTCCTCTGCCAACGTGTTGAAGACATCACTGAAAGGTGAGGCCAGTGGAGATTTAAAGGCATAAAGTCACACTCAGCTTCAGCTAATGCAAAATGCAAAGGTTAAAACCTGAACAATATCAGCAGGTGTGACTAATTATTTCTACTTCTGTTTCACGGGAATCAATCCAATTGCAAGAGTGTATTTGTTCTCATGACATTAAATGCAGAGTTGGGATCAATTACAATTATGTCTTCAATTATCCATGTCCAATTACAACTCAATTACGATTACGGTAACCAGCATTTTTTTCCAATTACAAAAAAAAATAAAAATTTTGTTATTTTTTTCCCTAAAGGTCAGTTACAATTACATTCTCAATTATTAAAGTTAATCTACCATTAATCACAATGAATGAGCTTTTCATTAAAAAAAAACTTATCTTTCCTCTTGTGCCAGCTTTCTTTTACCATCTCTTATAACGGGTCAGCATATGTTTTAAATCAGCTGTAAAATACACTAAAAAACATAATCTATCATGTAATGTGTGTCTCATCTATTGGCTACCTTGTTAGACTTCCTTATCCATGATAATATTGATTACAATGTTTTTGGTGTGGGCGTCTGAGCCTTTTTTCTGTCGGTATACCCCTATATTTATTTCTTTTACATTTTGTAAAAAAGTTTCTAAAGAGAATAGACGGGTCGTCTAAAAAGTTCACATGAAACATATTTTAATGAATAACTACATATGTTAAGCCATTACATTGTAACTGACAGTTTTTATAGAAGCTCCATGCCAATTACAAATAAAAAGTCCATTATCTGAACTCAATTATGATTACACGAGTAACATTTTTTTTCAACTACAATTTCAATTATAATCACGCACACACAATTGTGATTAATTATCAATTACGTGATTACAATTTGAATTGGCCCCAACCCTGATTAACTGTTTCCATTGCTAAAGACTTTTAGCTTTTGATGTTAATAGGAAGCTCCTGCAAATAGTGACTATTTGCCTCAATAATAAGTCAGGCTTCCTTTGGGGTGAGTGGATTAAACTTTGATGCGCCTCATGTTGCATCTCAGAAAAAACCACAACAACACAAGACAAACAAACATTTTAGCGTCGTCGCTCTCATTCACACGGTTGAACTGATTGCTTTGTTTTGTTGCCACTTTTTATTTAATGCCTGTGTTTTTGTTGTCTTACAATTGCTAAGTATTAATCTCAGAACTAATGTGACTCTGATATTAATGAAGGCATATCAAGCAAAGCTCTTGGTTGTTCTCCAAAGTTTAGTGTGTGGCCGCCTTTGAAGTTCACCGTTTGACATCGCGTTAATGAATTTCAGACAAGCATAAGGAATTCAAAACCACATTTTAGATCACATATATTCACATATATTTGTGAATCCCATTGCATCACACACTCGTTTACATTTTCTGCTCAGTAGTTACTGTGAACGTTCGTGTGTCCTGATGATGGATTTCGGTGATGCAGTTTCTCCTCCTCGTTCATTTCTAATGTTCCGAGACCTCCTAAAACTCATGTTGCTGGAATTCAATCACAGTCTCTCCCATCTGTTGGTGTTTGTCCTGCGCTAACATCTGTATTGCATGTCCTCAGCGTTTGTGTACGTCCTCTCCTGCTGAGTGGTTTCGTGCTGTCTCTGACTAACTTCTCTTCTTCACTGGCCTGTATCCATCCTCCCAATCCTCCTTTCACCCTCAACCCCTCGTCCCGCTGCAGAGATGAGGAAGAGGAGGATGAGGAGGAAGAGAATGAGGAGGAGGAGGAGGAGGAGGAGGAGGAGGAGGATGCAGATGATGAAAGCCATCCTGTCACTGAGACCTCTAGTCAGGGAGCACACAGGTATTTTAGCCAAATTAGCTTCAAAATCAGCTCAGATTGTAATTACAAACTCGCAGCAACAGATAAAAATAAAGACATGTACAGATTCTCTAAGAAAGGAATTAAACATTTTTATTTTTCTAGCCTTATAAACAACTTCTCCACAGATTTCAGTGTGTTCATGCTAAGTGCTTTCTATTCATCCTTCCTGCCACCTGATCTCAGTGTCCACTACAAAGTCATCCTATTGCTCGCTGCTTTCTATCCTAAACAGTAACCAGACGGAGTCTCATGTAGCTGATAAGGCTCTGCAAACACTCCAGCTTCTCTTGTTTTATTTATTAATAGATGTCTGAGTCCTCCCCGGTCTGCAGCAAGTGTTAAAAGGAGAAACTAATATGTAACCTTTGGCTAGTAAATAGCAGTAAAATTCCATCCCATCATTGTCTTTCTTTAAAGGAATAAATCAGGAAACTTCAGTCTGTAAACACCAATTATTTCATGCAAACATATTCACCATTAATCTTCCTCAAAGTTGTATTGGTATGAGTGTGTTAGCACATGTGCTAATTTACAACTGTCCACAGGAGGCTTTTAAAAAAGGGTAAAAGTAACAGAAACAATAAGAAAGCACTGAACAAAACATTACAAAAAGAAAAGCAATATTCAGAGTTATCTCCAGTCATGGTGAGTTATAGCGCAGAGGCAACACAGGCAAGCGAGAAACCAGTAAAAGGTCCTGTCACCCCTGTTTCAGATCGATTATAGATATTATAGCTGCAATTGAGATGAAAAGAAACATAAAGAATGTAAACTCAACTTATAAAAAGATAACTTATGCAAAAACTAAACAATGGTACACCTTTGACCTAACATCATAGCTAGTCAGTACATTAATCAAAATAATATTAGGGTGCAACAATCAAACAATGTCCCTCAGTTTTATTTAAGAATTAAGAAACACGTAAGCATGAGTGGTTCCCAGTTTGAGATGTATCCCAAATCCAGCATCCAGTCCTCATACAGATTTATGATAATCTCTTGTGTTTTTTCACTAACACTTCCAACTGGTAACATTAACTCAGACATCGTCTATAAACCCTTGCCTGTCGATGTCTGTTGTCTTGTGGTCCTGCTGCTCTCGCTGTCCTGTTTTACTAACATCTACATTTTCTTCTTTTGGAGTGATTGATCTGTGACTGTCAATTTCTCTCACTTTCATCTTCAGTCTGACAGAAACTCCTCCTCCCACGTATCACGCAGCTAGAAAGCCCTGCTGGGCTGAAAGGTAAGACCTGGAGTCCATTAGTGTAGTTAGGGATGAAGATGGAGAAATAAGCATTTCATCTGTAGTACAGTACAGTTACTGATGTTATAAAGTTCTGCATAATTTTCCCACTGACTGGTTTGTCTAAAGGAAAAGCTCTAAACTCTATTTCATATCAGACTAAACTGAAGCTGTCTGTTGAATAATTCTCACACATCTTTATCTCTTGTGACCTTCGATCAGGAAAAAATAATGTCCAGATATTTGTGTTTTCTTTAAACAGAATTAGTGCCAGCTCTGCATCTACTTTAAGTAAACCATTGTCCCCAGCATCACCAACTCATCGAATCAGGAATTTAGCCGCCTCGTCACTGGACTCAAAACCTGACAGGTTGTTACACAGCTTCACCATGACACCATGAGTCCAAACATCTTATGAACAGAGCCAATGTTTCAAAAAAAGATGAATAATAATACTTCCCACTTAATGATGTCTTATTTTTCCTTCCTCTTACAGACCAGCATTAGGAGGCTTACTAACATCATCGTACCGTCAGCATCAGGAGTCTCTGGCTGCAGAGAGAGAGAAGAGACGCTTGGAAAGAGAAGAACGGCTGCAGAGAATTGAAAGAGAGGAGAGGAACCGTTTTAAGTAGGTCTCCCCTTAACTGTCTTTAAAGCACCCCTTGATTTCATATCATGAAGAATATTTTTTTTTTTTTATTTAATGTTTTTGTTGTTTTTTAAAGAAAAGTTCAGAAAAATTTAATTTCATTTGAAAATCTTTTAATGAGAGGAACCAAAACTAAACAATGGTACACCTTTGACTTAGCATCATAGCTAATCAGTACATTAATCAAAATAATATTAGGGAAATAAACACTTGAAATATGTCAGTCTGTGTGAAATGAATGTATATATTATAAAAGTTTCACTTTTTGAGTGGAATTACTGAAATAAATCAACTTTTTCATGATATTCTAATTGCAGTATATGACCAGCTCCTTTATTAAGGATTTCAGCACAAACATTGTTTGTAGATATAATGAAATAGAACAAAATACTACTCTATTCCCATGACAAATGAATGCCTGTGTTTTCTCTGTGTTGCAGTCGTGAATCTGTGGACAAAAGGGAAGAAGCGAGACAAGTCAGGGAGGAGAGGTGGGTTGGCTTTGTCTTCAGGGCTTTGCTGTAACGCTGCAGTTGTGAAGAAGCTTTTAGATTCCTCTCTAAAATGAGCAGCAGATGTAAGGGCTCCTCTGCACAATGCCTGGGGCTGAATTATAGGTGTCTGGGCCCCACTGGGCCTGCTCATCATTAAGACGTCCTAAAGGTTAACAGGACAAGTGTGTAATTGTGTTTTGGCATGCATGTGGTTCAGGGATCTCCATCTGCCCAAGCCTCCATTCAAGTGTGTGTGCAATGTAGTATCATGCTCAATTCCGTGTCCTCACCTTTTCCACCTGTGTGCACTTCAAGAAGTGATTTTTAAAGGAAAGTTATTACAAGCTGCAGCCACTTTAGGAAAACTCATGTCATTTTTTCCTCTTTGGCTCTGTAGTTAATAGGATTATATCTCAATTTTACACAATTACTCTGAAATGTGACAACATGAAAGGCCGAGTATGAGTTTTAAAATGATTGATCTTTTGAAGAACTGCCAGCGAGTTCATGGCATTTTATGAGTTTCATGAACGCTTGTTGAAGTGGGCGTCGGAATGTGAATTGAGTCTTAAATTGTAAGACTTTTTGATTTAGCTTTTGCAGAAATCTCAAATGTACAAATATCTTCTTCTAGGTACAAAGCTGTAGAGCAATTAGCCGCGGAGGAGTTTGAGCGAGAGCGACCCAGGGCGTCGACACGAGGGAGGACAGAGATCACGCTGTGTTTGAGTTCTAACCCCGTCAACCGCTCAGCATCTCGCTGCTGCACACCTTCATCCATTGTTTCACAGGAAGACAGAGACGCGTCATCGGGTAAGGACACACATTTAGTCGATTATCAAAAGTCACGTGTACAAATACGCAGAGATTTAAAGAGTAATGATGTATTCTACTCGAGTAGAAGTACTGTTACTTAGTTGAAATTGTACTAAAGTGCAAGTAAATCATACATAAAATACTCAAGTACAAGTAAAAAGTAGCTCAGTTAAATTCAAAGTAAAAGTTACTGGTTACTTTCAACCCCCACGTTTATTTTTAGTAATAAATCTTGCCACGCTTCCATTGCATACAGTAAACATCTCATGTATAAACTTAAAAAGGAAGAGATTCAATCTTTGAACTTAATTCAATTTCCACAAGGGAATCTACTATCGAACTGTTTAAAAAATTGAGAACAATAAAACTTATGGATTTAGTAAAGTTAAAAGCGTCAAGTAAGAAATAAAAGCCATCCTTTGGGCATTATATTGCTTTTTAAACAACAAAAAGGAAAGTACAATTTAAGATGGGTTTACATTTTTGAACAAAGTACATTTAGAACAAATGTTAAAAGAGGATGTATTTCTGTTTACACTGGTAAAGTTTGGAATGAGTCTGTCTATGTTTAAAAATTATTTAAAAAACCAAATATTTTGAACCTATTGAAACACTTTGATAAGCTGATAAATAGCGCTGTATACTGTATACGTTTGTTTTATTGTGTTTTTTATTAATCCTGCTCCGATAAGCAGTTAATGCTTCAACCCATTTCATTTCTGGTTGTTAAAGTGAATGTTTATTCTATTGTATATGTTTTAAGACAGCCAAGAACAAATCAATATCATCATCATCATCATCTGTATAAAATAAAAGGTTTGTCAAAATGTACAATTGTTTTTTTAAATCAAATAACGCATAGATTCAATTCAAAATAAATATTTTTTCATGCTCTAAATATAGATCAATTTATTAACTCGAAAACTGAGAAAATAACCAACATTCCATGCTGTTTTTGGCGCTGTGCATTTTGTTGATTCTGATTGGTCGGCTATGATCTGATGCATTTGATTGTTGTCTGGTTATTTAATTCTTTTTGTAGTTTCACAATGTTCGTTGATTATTTTAAAACAAAAAATAGTCATTTTCTCATTGAAGTTTGGGTTTAGAAATTTAACAAATTACTTTCTTTTAAAACATACTTATGGACAAGTTACAGTACATTAGTGACTTAGAAATATACTCAAATGTGTACCCATTTAATTATAGTGACGTGAGTACTTGTAATCTGTTACTTTCACCTCTGCAAATATGCAGTGGAAATACCATAATGAGGTCCTGATAGGGATCTTATAGAACTCAAAAAGAGTTGGTCTTTATGGGGATGTTCATTTTACTGACTTATAATGTTGGTTATTGGGTCTTTTATCATTTTTGATTTCATTTGTTTTTAGGAGCAGAACTCATTCCAGAGTCAAAAGTCCACCTTGAGTCCAGAACAAAGAGTTCTGAAGCAGATTTATCCTCCCTTTCACCTCCCCCCGACCAGGAAAAACAGCAGATGATGACAAAATCAGAGCCAGAGAACATTGCTGAGATTCAATCAGAAAAAGCAGAGGAAGTAGTGGTGGAGCAGGCGGACGGGGAGAACGAAAAGACAGAAGAGACAGAGAAGTTTGAAAAGGACGAGTCATGTTGTGAAGCAGCAGCAGCAGCTGAGGAGGTGGAGGTAGAGGATGTAGCAGAGTTAGGAGAGACAGATACAGAAGTAGACGTACAGTTACAGATGGAGGATGACGTAGAGGACAGGTCAGAGAGGGAGCAACCAACAGAACAGTATGTGGAAGGCAGCGTCCTGCTAAGTGAGAAGGAGAGACAGAATGAGGAAGTCAATGAAAAAGACAACTGCTCTGCATCCAGCATCTCCTCCACCAGCAGCACACTGGAGAGAGAGGAGCGGGAGGAGAAGCTCTCCAGGGACAATGAAGCAGGTCCAGTACATCCTTGTTTTTTTTCTTCATGACATTTATTTACTTGTTTTATTTAATTTATTTGTTTCGAACAAAACGAATAAAAATAATGGATGAAAATGAATAAACAAATCTCAACAGAAATCTATATCAAATAAATAAAAAAGTAAATTTCAATATAATACATTTGATTTGTTCGACAAGTGATAGGAAGAAGCCAATGCTTGTCAAGTCCTACCCCCGTCCTTCACCATTAACAACTGCACAATCCAATGAATACAACTAAATACTGCAATCGAGCTATAAAGAAAAACAGAACAAAAACCAACAAAGTAACATCAACATCTGTGAGATTCACATTCTCCTTCATTTCTCTACTTTTCTAGGATACATCTTTTGTAATTTTTTGTAAAACTGCATTATATTGCACAAATAGAAATACACATACTTGTCAAATGAGTCCGAGGATACTTTTGTTTCATGTTTAGTTTCCCTTTTATGGCGCGTTCACATCAAACGCGGCGAAAGCGTCAGGTTTACGTAGACAATATATGGGAGTGTCGAGAGGTCCCACTGTGCGTCCCGCGTTTTGAGATTTCTAGCTTTCGACGTGAGTCCGGCACCTCCAACTTGACACTAGAGTTGGGATGTTGAAGTTTTGGGGCATATCGTGGTGCGTCGACAAATCAAGAGCGTTCCCCAACCATGACAAATTCAGAAAAATTAGAAGAAGAAAAAACACTAACCAAAGACAGATGGACACGCTCTTCTGCTGGAATAGAGCGCCTGTTGTTGGTGTCCTGGTAGGAGATGCGAGTGCCGATGTGGGTCAGCAGGTCATCAAACTGGGCACGGGAGAGACTGAAGTAGCGCTGAAAGCGACTCTCGTCCAAGCGCAGCTCTGGTGAATCCAGAAATGGCGCAGAGGTGCAAATAAAGCCAAGCCACTCTCTGGATAATGTAGAGCTGATGAACGGGAGTCGGAGGCGGCGTGTTCAGCAAGGAACTTCTAACTTTATTCTCCATTCACCCACACTTCTCTATAGCCCTCTAACATCACAGTGCACACACTGAGTCACACCAAAATACATGCAACCTGAAACACCGCCTTCTCAATACAATAATGTTCCCCACCACTGCACAGTCACTGGGCGAATTTTGAACGTAACTGATCGCCACAATATCATCCATTGTATGAGCCCCTCCCCTTAACGCGCTCTCATCAACTTGTTTGGACTTCTTTGACGCTCTGTGACAAGCGAACTGATTCAATGAGCACAAGCGTCCAACAAGGGGCGTGAGGCACGATTTTGACGCCTGAAACACGTTTGGTGTGAACGCAGCATAAAGTTATAACCCTCCTGTCTGTCTGTGAACAGACTTTATACGTTATTGGTGCAGTTTTAAAATGTACAAGATCCACAAACAAGTTTTGGAGTTTTTTGTTTAAGTGTTGAACCACAATCTTTCCACAGGTCAGTGGACTCTACAGGAGGCCGATGTGAACAGCCAGTGCAACAAGCTCCTCAACAGCAAGCGCTTTATGCTGGACATGCTCTACGCTCAGAAGACCACCAGCGAGGATAAGGGGAACGCAGAGGATTCAGAGAAGGAAAAGTGCAAATGTGAGAAGGAAGCTGAGGTGAATGACTCTGTGGCCAGTTTAGCCAGTAGGATCTCCACGCTAGAGGCTCACCGACAGGCCAGAGAAGAAACTGTGAAGAAAGTGGAGGTGGGACAGCTGGACAATCAGGGCAACGTCCGAGCAGTAGCAGAGAAGTTTGGAGACTTGGTCAAAGGTCTCACATCTCCACCAGAGTTGGAGACGTCCAAAGAGGTGCAGCAGACTGATAAAGATAAAGCATCCACTGTTTCCTTAGCTCAGAAAAAGGAGTCGGACCACATCTGGGACCAGCTGATGGCTGCACCCAGAGAGCTGCGCATCAAAGAGATGGACTTCACAGACCTGGGGGATGAGGATGACATGGATATTTTAGATATGGACACTGTGACGGAGCCTCCCGATCATATACCACCTGTTCCTCCTCCACTGTTCTGCCCAGCCCTGCCACCACCCCCTCCTCTGTTTGGATGTCCCCCTCCTCCCCCCATTTTTGGTAAAATGATGCCACCTCCTCCACCCTTTATGGCTGCCATCCCGCCATCCTCCCCTCAGATGAGTCGAGGGGAGGCGCCTCTTTTTCAGAAGAAGAAGAAGACCATCCGTCTGTTCTGGAATGAGGTGCGTCCTGTCGACTGGCAGTGTAAGAGCCATAAATTCTGCAAGGAGTCTCTGTGGTCCAAACTGGAGCCTATTAAACTGGACACGTCCAAGCTGGAACAGCTGTTTGAGTCCAAGTCCAAGGAGGTGGCTGTTACCAAGGTAACGTGATGCTGACACTGAACAACATCATTCTGTCCAGGGAAAGGCTAAAACTGAGCTTGAACCCACAAACATCAGGAGATACATGAGGTCAAACAAGAACATGTTTTACCATTTTGAATTCCTCAAAATCCAATTTATCCACTTCCTTTAATAAAAGAAAGTCAGTGTGTGTTTATGTTGGACTGCCTTTATGCATTGCTATGGCTACAGATATAGCTTACTACATGTGGATATTGCTGAGTTTTTTTCTGTTCAGATTTGTCAAATTTGCAGCAGTGCTAACGCTTAGCATCAATAAACTAACCCTAGAATGAGTATTCACCTACAGTACTAGTAGCTGGGCAATATATCGAGATTCAAGATATATGGAGTTTTCTATTTTGGCGATATAGAATATTAAAATATCGCCTGTATTGATAAATATATTTTTTATTGCTCATTTTGTATAAAGTCGCTGCTTTCGCTACTTCTCAGAACAGCATGAAAAAAACAGTTAGATGGACTGATGAGTGGATTCTAACCCTCAACTTTCCCATAAACCACACAACAAAAGGAAAAAAGGCCAAAAGTGGCATGTGTTGTCCAGCTTTTTGTTAATAAATGTGTCTGTGTGGCATTTTGCATCAGCAAATTTCACCGATAATTGTTTTTCTGGTCTGACTTTATTTTAATTAAATATAACGTGATTTATATTGTATATATCGCCATTTGGACAAAAAATATCAAGATATGAGTTTTGGTTCATATCACCCAGCCCTACCTAACGCTGTGTCATTTCTTTTCTGTACGTCATAGAAAGCAGCTGTTGATGGTAAACGACAAGAAATCATAGTTTTGGACTCTAAACGCAGCAATGCGATAAACATCGGCCTGACTGTCTTACCTCCTCCACGCACAATCAAGACGGCCATTCTCAACTTTGACGAGTACGCGCTTAACAAGGAAGGCATTGAGGTGAGTTTGATCCACATTTTGTGTAAATGTAAATATTGTCTACGTGCAAACTTATCATAGGACAATCCAAGCATTTCTGTAAAAAGAAAAAAAGGGGGGGAAATGCAAAATAAACAATATATATAGTTTCAAATGTGTAGATTTAATCCAAGGTGAAAACAGTACATACACTATAAGACAAACAATTTAAACAAAACTAAATGTAACAATTTAGTTCAGTTTAGTTTAGTTTTATTTCAAGCACACAGTGAAAAAGTGCACAGTATGTACAACATTAGACAATAATCTAAAGAACATTGATGGTAAACAGAAAATTCACCGCTGCTCGAAAAGTAGTGGGATTATGTTTAACACTTAAAAACAGTGGACATAATCACATCAATGCAATTCAAAAATGGAAAACCTCAAGCTCAACTGTATGGCGAGAGTTTTGCTGGAAAAATCTTATGAGGTTTTTCATTACTCCAGCACAAAAGAGGCACTACGGGAATTCCTCGGCATGCTGGCGACAGTGAGGGTGCCTCGACTCAAACCGCTTTCACATGTTCTGGTCCTGTGCATCATTGATCCCATTTTGGCAGGAGGTACATCAAATTTTACAAAGTGTTTTTCAGACAGACATATACTTATATATAATATCAGAAAAGGTTTCTTCTAATGGCAGATACTTATTTCGGATCCTAAGTGCTGCTAGCAGAAAAGCTATTTCTAAGAGGTGGTTCAAACCAGGAAAACCTACAGTAGAGGAATGGTTTGACATATTCTATGATATGTTTAAGATGGAAAGAATTACTTTTGCTTTGAGAATGCAACAAGGAACATTTTTGAAAAGATGGGAAAAATGGATGAGGCATGTCACGCCAGTATCATTTGTCTAAAGTGTATTTTTGTGTATTTTTCTTTCATATTCCCTCTGTAGGGGGCTTTATAAGTCATTGAGGTTCAGCTCAACATGTTTGTTTATTAAGTTATTTTTCTTATTTTTTATGAAAACAACAATGTTATTTTACTGGATGTATGGATGTTTGATGGGTCCTTGCACGCTTTTGTACTGCTTACTAAATCTGGGATTCAGAATCAGAATTTTTATTAAAAGTCACAAATAAAATAATAAAACTTTTAACAAAGATGTAAAAAGAATAAACATTAAATAAGTGTATAATTAAGTAAAACTTTACCATAGGCCACAATTGTACAATTGCAGATGGCTGAATGAGAAGTACGATATGTATTATTATTAGGGATGTAACAATTAATCGTAAGGCAGTTAAAAATCGATTCATAGGTATCACGGTTGATATCGATTTTCTGAAAATTGAATCGCAGTACTTTTTTTAACCAGCAGAGTGTAGGCGGCGGGCGGAGTCTGCTAATACTTTCTTTCTGGCTGCCTTCTACTCTTAAATATGTTAATAAATGATTCCTTACCCCTTTAGCACCGAAATAATATCTGTAATATTACTTGAATATCTGTAAAAATCACGTTTTTCTATTAGCTCTGTCTGCTAGCATAGCTTCTCTTCTTCACTGCAAGATATCTGCATGCCAACCGACCACTGTGTTACCAGCGCCCTCTGCTGGTCCAAACAAATATGACGTAAATCAGTGCAATCACGGTTTTTTGGGGGGTTTTTTTAAAGTCCAATTGTTAAGGCACAAAATACATTTTCAGTTGCACTTTTAAAAGAAAAAGAACTATTATGCAGTTTTGCATTGTTTATTATAGAACCAGAATTTAAATTAATAGGCTTCATTTTCATTTGTATTATTCCTTTATTTATTTCATTCAAGATGTATTTTTAGTTAAATTGCATTGTTTTGAATAGTTTATCAAGGAATTATTTTGACAATGAAAAATAAAAGGAAAATAGTACAGTATTTTCTATTTTTTTCCCAAAAAAAAAATTTGTCTACAGTCCCATTTTGTAAAATAAATCGTGAGAGAATCGTATCGTGAACCCAGTATCGTGAATCGAATCGTATCGGGAGTTGCGTGAATCGTTTCATCCCTAATTATTATTGATTGTATAGACCTGAAAAAAAAATCTGCTCAGCAGCAAAGCATTCAGTTGCTCAATCTATGGTGTACAGCTTAATAATCAATATTTTTATTGTAATTGTCTACTTAGTGCAGCAGGCTCAATTTGATGCTATGACAGGCTGAATTTGGCCCACGGGCCTCATGTTTGAGACGAAGCAGGAATTGAGTTGACATACCTTTTTATAATCTGACTTTTTTCTGTTTGGTTGAATTTATATAATTAAACACTTATGATGTTGAGCAATTGTACGATTTAAACTGGGATAATTTTAACTGCTATGAGATATTTGAGTTATGTAAGCTATACTTTAGAACCTTTCCTTTAGCTGACTTTTGGCAGAGAGCCGTTAGTTATCCTCCCACCTTTCCAGACAACAAAAGTAAGGTCGAAAGTTCAGATGTCACAAAAGTTTTATGGAAAGATTGGAAAACCGTTAAAAATAAATTGTGCCGAGTGCCCACCCTCCTCTCTGGGATTTACTCTGTCGCATGTCTCAGGTAAAACATGTCGTAGACACTTGACCACTTCATTTGTTTGACAAATATTCTGAAAAATCCTATTTTTTCACTTCTTAGAAAATTCTCACCATGATCCCCACGGAGGAGGAGAAGCAGAGGATTCAGGAGGCTCAGCTGGTCAATCCAGACATTCCTCTGGGCAGCGCTGAGCAGTTCCTCCTCACTCTGTCCTCCATCACTGAGCTGTCTGCTCGCCTGCAGCTCTGGGCCTTTAAGATGGACTACGAGCTCATTGAGAAGGTCCCACACATTTCTCTTTAAATTAACATGACTATATTACATAAGCAGTCACATGTTTGTTCTGTACCATCAACGTAGATGATGAATGTGAAGCTCTATTAAAGTTAGATGAGAATAAAGTGCAACATATGTGATTCATCTTAAATTTAACTGTGTGTTGAATTTGGGGATTATTTACCACATTATTCATACAATTTGCTTTCGGAAAGTGTAACAACTTCTGTGCAAAAATAGAAAAAACACGTATAAAAGATGTTTCTGGTATAAACAGTGGTTGTAATTTTTGAACACCCTAATATTAGTATTATTTTAAAAAATATGTTTATTGGCTATAGTCACAGATTTTGCTCGACTTTATCTGGTGCAACCACACAACAGGGTCCTGACTCCCCACGGTCATGGAATTCCTGGAAAAGTTATGGAGTTAAAAAAAATGATTTCCAGTTTTAAAAAGTTTTAACTGTTTTGGAAAAGTTTTGGAAATATAGCTTATTTTATTTTGATGTTTAACACATAATTGAGCGGGAAACACAAGATATCACAAATTCACTCTCCGCCTCATTTATAAAACTGTGCGTAGGTAAGATGACTTCAGCTGGCGTACGCTAAAAATCAGGAAATGCATAAGCAAAAAAACGATCTTGGCGCTTCAGAACTAAGGAACTAATGGAAATTTCGGAAAATATTTTGGAAAAGTTTTGAAAAATCATTGTAAAACGAAGTGTGGGAACCCTGTATAATGTCTTACTCTAAATGACTCACAATAACCAAACAATCGCATTAATCTCACATCAGCATTAACATTAGCCTAGCATTAGCATTGGCCTAGCATTAATATTGACCTAGTATTAGCTTTAACATAGCATTATCATTACCCTAGCAATAGAATTAGCCTAGCATTAGCATGAACTTAGCATAAGAATTATCCTAGCATTAACATTAGCCTAGCATTACCATTGACCTAGCATTAGCCTAGCAATAACAATAAGCTAGCATTAGCCTAGCATTAGCATTACCATTGACCTAGCATTAACATTTGCCTAGCATTAACATTTGCCTAGCGATAGCATTAGCATTAACCTAGCATTAACATTAACTGCTCTATTTAAATTCTAGTTTCCAATGTTGTCAGTGTTTTTAATTTTCATTCACGTGCCCCCCTATGACAATTCGCGTACCCGTACCCTACTTTGGGGACCTAGGGTTTAAAGAAAAAGAGCGCAAACTAAAACCCAAGAAGAACCAAGAAAATTCTTTATACAACAATTATTTTGTATTATTACAGTAATGTGGATCTTTTTTGATCCATGAATGATCTTTTTTCCAGCCTTTTGGCCTAAAGAGTTAAGAATCTAGAGGTGGGAACAATAAATACATGTCTAAAAGTCATTTTCCAAAATGTATCATGAATCTATTAAGCCTTTCTAAATGACAGAGTTGCATAAATCCAATGGGACAGATATGATTTTTTAGATACAAAAAGTGAGATTTTCCTTAGAAGCACTTGGCTTTTGGCATTTTTAACAAAATAAAACGCAATCTGAGTTCAGTGGACGACCCGCAAATAAAGGATGATATATTTTTTCTTCTTTAGGAGGTAGCGGAGCCTCTGCAGGATCTGAAGGAAGGAATGGATCAGTTAGAGAAAAACAAGACACTCAGATACATCTTAACCACGCTGCTCGGCATCGGCAACTTTCTGAATGGCTCCAGTGTAAGTACATATGATAACATGCAGCAGAAAAAGGTTTAAAAGAAAAGAGTTTTACACACTGTCTCTATTAGTTTTACTTGGGACAACATGTCAATTTAGAAACAGTAAGAGTGGCCTCGTGTGTTAAAGAATGTGCAGCCGGTGCCGTCCTGAGACAGTGAAAACACTGCTGCTGCTGTTAAGCCTGGACCATTTACTGTATGTACGGTAGTTAAAAAAAAAAAAAGGAGGTTGTGCAATCTCGGAAACTTTGTGTTTGTTTAGCTGCTGTGTGTGAAGTTGCATCTGTGCCTCTGAGTTTGGGTTTTGTTCGTCTGACTTTGTCACGAGAGATTTTCCTACACTGTGCGGCTCAACGTGTACCTTCTGTCGACACATCTGTGCATGTACGTGTACATTTCAGTAAACTTCTGGGACGCTCAAGCCAAACGCACGAAAAGGAAACACAAGTCATCAACATGAAAAACAAATAGCTTCCGTGAATAATGGCTACATTGAGATTTTTTTCAGTAAGCCATTTAAAACTGGCTGAAGAACAAGGGAAAGTTAGGATTATGTCTTTTGTGATAAGCTCAGCATTCTTTAACCTGGCTGTGGAGCGCACAGTAATGGTTGGAGCCTGGAGTAGTTTGTGGTTTCCGATAATCACACTTTAACGAATCGACAAATCTCCTGGGCGTTTTCCATTAAGCCCTCGTCTTTACTGCGCCAGCAGGAAACTCACAGCACTTTGATTGTAGAGTTGACTGTAGATTTTCAACTGCTGTTTCCGTCCCACGTTCTGACTGTGCTCCTGTGACTCTAGGCCAAAGGCTTTGAGCTGAGCTATTTGGAAAAAGTAGCGGAGGTAAAGGACACGGTTCACAAGCAGTCCCTGCTGCACCACGTCTGCTCCATCGTGGTGGAGAAATTTCCAGACAGCACCGACCTCTATTCTGAGATTGGAGCCATCACTCGCCTTACCAAGGTGGTCTTACATCCTGATAGCAGCACCGTTTGGTTTTATTCACTGTTTGGGCAGCTCGTGCTGAGTTTTCTGTCTGAAATGTCAATTTCAGGTGGACTTTGATCAGCTGCAAGACAATCTCGCCCAGATGGAGCGAAGGTGCAAAGCATCATGGGATCACCTCAAGGTCATCGCGAAACATGAGATGAAACCAGCACTGAAACAAAAAATGTCTGATTTCCTCAAAGACTGCGCAGAAAGAATCATTATTCTCAAGATTGTTCATCGAAGAATTATAAACAGGCAAGTTTTTTGGACGAAAAATTCACTTGTTGAATACAGAGGAGTTTTTATCTTGTTAACGTTGCCAATTTATCATAATCCAGATTGTTTATGTGCATTTTGCAAAGACACTTGCAGTGTGTTTCAGAACCACTAGGGGACAGTAGACCTCACATTGGGTGTCATTGCTTCAAACCAATAATTAGTGAGGTACTTCATGTAATTTTCTAATTTTTGGAAAATCTATTGTATTAGCACACACAAAAACAATGTTTCCATAGCTATTTGGTCGCCATCTTGGATTTTCCACAATGGCCGCCATAAAAAGGGTTTTTGTCAATATCTCGGCTTCTAAATAACCTTGTATTTTTGACAGCTAAACTATCATTTTCAATGCCAAGGAATCCAATGATATCAAAAATAAATAAGCTAGATCAAACCACAAAATTGTTACACACAATACACATATTGTTTTATTGAAAGTTTTACAAGACATGAACATTCTATGAAGTTAGTGTCCCTTAACCTTTTTAAAACCATTAACTGCAGGCAAAATGAAATGAAAGTTGAGACTATTATACCAGAAAAGTAACACAGGACAATTTACACCCCCTGATGTTTAGATCACCCATGAAACTAAATGTATAAGATCCTCTACTCTTTGCAACAGCAGCTTTGTAGCTACTCCTGGTCGGCTCAAAAAAGGACTTCACGCCTCGTACTGATGTCCACAGGCATTTATTTCTTCACAGCAGTAGAAAATAGTTGTGGAACACCGTGAAAACTATAAGTGGGACAACACATAGGACATGTTGTCAACTCTCCCATTAATATATAGTATTTTGATCACAAATTACATATTTCAAACATACAACAATACACAAACAAGGTGAAAATCATATTACCGTGTGCGCCTAGTTGACCAGTTGTAGAATAGTCTCTTTAAGGGAGAAAAATCTCATTTTCATCACCAAACCTTCCGTCCTGACTCTCCTCTGCAGGTATTTTCACACTCTTACATCTGGTTCCCTTTCGCGGGTATTTACACACTTTCATATCCGGTTCAAAGGTCATGTCATGTGACCATCAACAGGTAAATTACTCCTTTTACATGTTAAATAAAATATTAAATAAACTTTTACAACTTAAAGGCTGTGTTACTTAATGCTGTGGACATTATTTTTTCATTTTAATACTTAACAAATTAAACTTAAAGTAGCATAGTCTGAGCTCTTGTGGTAACTTATTAAACAGCGCCAGCTACAAGCTTCTTTAAGAGATTTTCCAGCGGTGACTGTCCTCACCTGATAGAGATGCTCATCATTATCTTTATAACAGAACAAACATCTTTCTTTATCTGTGGACTTGTATAGGACCTGATAAATGTTGTCGAAGAACCAAATGTTGATGAACCTGATTCGTCTATTTTAGTGCTTCCTCTTTTCTGTCCACGTTTCTTGGCAGTGTGGAGGTCAATAGCTAATGCATGTGCGCGATGGGTTCTGACACGTTGAATATGGGCTTTGTGAATTGCCCTTTCTGTGTGTTTTTTGTTAGGGCTGTCATTTTAACGTGTTAGTTGCCAATAATTAATTACAGGAAAAAATAAAGCTGTTTATCTTTTTTTTTTTTTACACTCCCAACATTGCGCAACTTCAAGAGTTCCCAGTATACCCATAATACTGATGCACAGTCTACAATACAAGATGGGAGACTGCCGAGCTGCTCAGCTTTGTTTGCATTCGATTTGACTTTTAAAAACACCAAATGGAAAACTAAAGCCTAGTTGTGTGCAAATTGTGCAAGAAAGTTTGCCTTATCACCGGAGCTTTGCAGCCTCTGCTAACACCTGAATGCTAAACATGTAGCAGCTAGCACGGACAGCTAGCACGGACACTCGAACAATGCTAACTGCTACGTGCTGCAAGCACGCCGTGACTGACAGATGAACAAACTCACTGGAGAAATATTATCTGAAGTTCGGTGTCAGAAAAGTGTTCTTACTGTTTATGATGTGCTAACTTATAGCACTACATATGACGTTTTATTTTAATTGTATTTTCTATTATATTCCTAATATATTATGTGAATTGCAACGCCTGCATCTGTTCAAGTCTGTTAAAAACAAACAATAAATGACTTTATAAAGCCACTTTGTTATATAGCAATATTTTGATCTGCCACAATAATGTAATCTAAATGAAAATACCTCAAGTTGAGGGCGTTTCTCAGCTATTTTTAGGGGCGAATAAAAAGAAATTATTTCGATTAATTAATTACAGAGCATGATTAATTAATCGCATAATTTTGTTAATCTCTTGACAGCAATATTTTTTGTACAGTTTTGCAGTCTTTGTTGAACCTCAAGATCCATAGTTCCCATCATGCAAATTGACCCTCTCTTTCATTATGTCTAGCACACGCTAGCAGCATTAATTAATGCGCTCTGAAAATGATAGATTAGCTGTCAAAATAAAAGCTCCAGGTTATTTAGAAGCTTAGATATTGATGAAAATGTGTTTCACGGCAGCCATTTTGTTGCTATTTATGACTTGAGGCAAGTGGAAACATTGGTTTTCTGATCGCTAAATACTATAAGGTTTCCAAATATGTATTATCCAAATCCAACGAAAGTTAAAATCTAAACATAGTGAACCTGAGGATTTTTAAAGTGAAGATCCTACAGAGTCTGATATTAAAAACTAATGAACAATAATGTTAAAATTGTTCTTTTTTCCCCCTTTTAAAATCTGCAGCCGTCTTCAGATCAAATTGCTTCGTATTTGGCCTCCGAAAAGTGGTTTGACACTCCTGCCATAAAATATGTCAAAATGATTGATGCATCAGTATTTAACAATAATTTTGGTGTGGTGTAATGTTGTGGTCTGTGACTCACAGACACTGAGTCACACTTAAACCTGCCTTTTACTGCTCAGCATTATTATACCTGTTATTAATCTGTTCTGCCTCTCTACATATGCACAGGTTTCATGCATTCCTGCTGTTCCTGGGCCATCCCATCTATGGCGCACGTGAGGTCAGCATACATCGCTTCACTAAGATCCTGAGTGAGTTTGCCCTTGAGTATCGCACGACAAGAGAGCGCGTGTTGCAACAGAAACAGAAGAGGGCCAACCACCGAGAGAGGAACAAGACCAGGGGGAAAATGATAACAGATGTAAGCGGCGTCTACGTTTCCCAATCATTTGTCTCTGCTCTTTGAAAGATTATTGATAATCCCCAGACTCTTGTTACGTCTTTAATTTGGTTACAGAACTCATGTGGTCCTTTTTTGACAGACGTGTCTCAGGTTTAGCGGTGACATCAGCACAGCTTTTTCTATGTCGGTATGAATGGGTTACTGTAACAACAAGCAGTGAAGTGTTTTCAGTGGATCCCGTTCTGTAGCTGCAAAGGGTTAAAAAAAAAAAAAAGGCCCAGAGAAAACACCTCTCTGCATGATTAAAATCTTTGGGATCCCAGAGAGGCAGGCTGCTCTGGGCAGAATCCGCAGAGAGCCCTGGCAGGGGCCCCTCTCTCTTCAAAAGACACTAATTCAATCACTGTGTGAAAATTCAAACCTTTGGGTGTCCCCGAAGGAGGAATAACAAGAACAACGCCTACAAAGACATCGTGGCTATAGGGCTGCTTTCCTTCTTAGAGGAGAATTAAAAGGATTAATTTGATATTTGGTCAAAATCTTTTTTTGACTTTAACAAGAAGAAGAAGAACAAGTTTCGAAACTCCGAGGACAAAAACAATAAAAGTAGATAAATGCTATTACAGGACTTTCATGTTAATCACGTGTGGGTTATTTTTTTTCTAGAATGAGTTTCTCATATTTTTTTACTGCATTTTAATTAAACTAGATTTATATTTCACAAAGTTACTATTACTATTGCAACAGCACATTATCAGTAGGGTAAAACTAACCTGTCTCACGACGGTCTTCAAAAATGTCTTTTTTTTAAAAAAGAATAATAATTCAAAAATGTCCAAGATCTATTTTTATTTATTTTTCTTTCTGGCAACCTCACAAAGGGTCCCGACCCCAAGGTTGAAAAACCCTGCTTCAAAAGATCAAGCACAGGTGAAACAGGCTGCGAGGTCATCACAGAACTGACACACAGAGAGAGAGAGAAAGCCTGAATTTGAGCCAGAAAATGTAAATATATAGGCTTTACCTGCACACTTAAAAAAAAAAAAAAAAACATATTGGTATTAAACTATGAGTAAGTCTTTGTTTTTTTTTGTATTTTTTTTTATCACCGATCACATCTCTGATCTGGAAACTTAGAGCATTTTCTTGTCGTTGTACTCTTTCAGAGTGAGGATGACAATGATAGTGAGGTAACTTTTCACGCAAACCATTGTGTAGCGTTGGTAGTGTGACCTTTGTGTTGTGACTAAAATGCATTTGTGTTGAGTGGCGGACTGCTGTGTGGCGATGACCTGACTGTTGATGAGTCTTTAGTGTGTCGTATGATTTCACGTGTAGCTCTACATGAATGAGGAAGCATGTTGGTGATGACAGACAAAAGGAAAGAATCGCCCCGTTTTTTTGTTCCTGGTAGAAAAGAAAGGAGGACAAACCTTTTGAACGTCACGTCTGCTTTATGGCAACTGTGTGTCTAAAATGACTAATATCTAATCTTCGGCTTCAGGTTGTTTTGTTGTGAGAATTTAACCTTTTATGTAGAAAAAAACACACAGTACAGGTTTCTGATATCCAAACTAGTGCTGATTCAATCTTTTTTCTCAGAGTGGCAAATTTGCTGGCGCCCCGTCAGACGGACAGGAGAACCCAGCACAGGGTATGCTATCTGCTGAAGATGCAGCAGAACATGAGAACATGAAGGCTGTGCTAAAGAGCGGTCTGCAGGGCGGAGACAGCCCAACATCCACCGTGCCGGGTCTTAGGACACGGACCAGAGCCAGCAGCACCAGAGGTCAGTGCTACATCACGACCCATCAGTGTCAGCATCACAGTAGAGCAGGATAGGGAGTGTGTTGTTTGACGAGAAAGGTTGGAAGTTCAAGCCTTAGTTCATTCACTAGAAGTGCCGTTGGGCAACACCAGGAAGCAACGCCTGTGATGAATCAGATAATAAATGTCACCACTGGTACAAAAGTGTTTTCTAAGTATTGAGAGTGGTTCCCATACTGACGGATCCCATTAAAATAACTTTATTAATACTGTTGTAAAATAGGTGATTGCACATTTTTTGTCATTTTTACGAGTTTTGAAGAATAGTCACAATATTCAATATATACTTCTTTCAATAAAGGTTACATCATTTTAACACTTTACTTGAACGTTTATAAATAAGGCTGACATTACGCTGTCAATAGCATGAATAAGGTGTCGTGAAGGCTGTCATTATGACACCTTTGGAGCTATGTTGGCATTTCTTGGGTGAGGTGGAGGGATCTAGTGGGGTTAGGTAGGGTAACAAAGGGTTAAGGTAACGAACACGAGCACTTAATGACAGCCTTCATGACACCTTGTTCATGCTAATGACAGGTGTCATGTCATAATAACGACAGTGTAAAACTTCAAGTAAAGTGTTACCCATTATTTACCCATTTTGTAGAAATGTTGTTGTGATGGGGGGGAGGGCCGAAAAAAAATGTTTTATTCTCCAAAAGGGGGTGCAACAGAAAAAACTACCATTTTACACAATGTCATCCTGGTATGCTAAGGATGTACGGTAGCTCAGGATTCAAACTGCTGTGGTGTTTCATTACCATCAAACCCTTTCATACATTTATTCCCATTGACGTGTCATTTTCCTGTAGCTGTAAACTGATCTGACTACATGATCCGAGTCGTGCCATACGCTGTCATTGTTTCTCAGGGCGTATTAACACATGGTGCTCTGCCAGTGACGACTTGGTGAACTGCACAGATGACACGGCCGATGAGATCATGGAGAGGATCGTGAGGTCAGCCACTCAGGGGCCTAGCCAGAGGACGCAACCCCGGGAGAGGAGACGGTCCCGGGTCAACCGCAAATCACGTGAGTTATACGAGCATCAGTTATAGCTTAGGGTGCAGGACAATATACAGTGCAACAAGATGTCGCAATACAAAAATGTCACAAGATACAAGTAGTATTGTGATATTTTAGGGAGGGGAGGGAGCATAACTTACCCGTAACCATCTCTTCTTGTCTTCCAACGCTTTTGGTAAATAGGGCTTTTATTTTGAAGTTAACCAGAAGTTTTGTCAGTAGCACAATGGCGGGTCTCTGAAAATCTATGTAATGTGGGAATGAAATGTGTATAAGTGCATGCTGATAGTCTACTTAGTCACTTTCTCACTTAAAATGCAAAGTTAATGTACAGAGAGAAATATTAGTTTGAAAAATGTCAAGATGGTGGCATGATATGGTTTTATTTGGAGCACTTTCTGCACTTTAAATAGGAAAAAATTATCTTATTTTATATTTAACATTCACTTAAAATAAAATATTGTATCGTAATCGTGAGCCCAGTATCGTATATCCTCTCATCTGGTGGACTTTTAATATGATCCCACCCCTAGTTATAACTGTTGTTTATTAGAAAAGGGCATTTATTCCTGACCTGTTTTCCTAACTTCACAGTGAGGAGGACGCTGAAGAATGGCCTGACCACAGAAGAGACGAACGCTGTCGGCTTATCCGGAGCGTCAGAGATGCAGGTGTGAACAGAACCAGGAGCCTGTTGGATACTGGGAAGTCTGGGAGCCCTTTCAAAGCCCTGCTGAACTGGAAACCCCTCAATATAGGCGCGAAAAACTCTTATGTTTACACAGACTTAGATTACACTATAGCAACAATATAAAGTGTGTGAATGATGGTTGATAAAAAAAAGCTGCACAGGAGTCCTGCTATGAAACGACTATGCTTCACTAATTAATGCTGGGGATGCAAATGAGACAAATTAGACCAAACTCAAGTGTGATTTTGAAGCTGGGGGCATCCAAGCATCAGGGCACTAATCTCAGTGAGTTTGACTGAATCCAGAGGACTCCATGTCATCTATTTCATAACAAACTGAACTGATAAATATTTCATCTATTGAATAGATGTCTATGTGCAGAGGGGTCTATCCTGATGAATACTACTGTGGTAGTTTTTGTGTTTCACTTTGCTTGAGAAGGTGCTCAAATTAGAAACAATTGCACTGGATAAAAAGTAGGATATTGGGTTATCTGAATTGTGAGATCCTCGACACTGATGATAATCCAACGTACGCAGAGGATTAACGGCACAAGCACGGTTTGAAGAATCCAATCAGTGGACAGACAAGATTCAACAAGCAAAGCTGAGTGAAGGAGGAATGTGCGAGTCCGGTTTTTGATAAAGAATATTCACATTTTCACAATTTTTTGTTATACCAACTCATTTCAGACTAATTCTAACAGCTTCCACCAGTGCAGACTGGCTGCATGATGTGATGAGCTGCACGGTTCAGAGTGCCTTTCGGAGACAGTTATTTATTAAGACCTTTTATCAGGGACATTTAATCACTACAAGTGTGCAGCCGGCGAGCGCTGACAGTGCAGGTGACTCCAGAGCTGTGATTTTTTTTTTTTTTTTTTTATTAAGCAGTGTTGTTAAAACAAATAGTTTAATATGAAGATAGTTTAAAAATATTTATGTCACTATAGGAGCTTTTTATGCACATCAGCGGTATCCTGTTGCCTTATTGTGTGACACAGATATGAGTAGCTCATCTCCGGTCAAAATGTAGGGGGACATTAAAACAGGGCGAATGATTGAGCCTATTTACAGAAAAAATAGGCTCTTTTTTCAGGGCAAACATTAGAATAGAAGCTCCCAAATCTCCTAATCTAGCCCAAAAATAATTGTTCTTTCATTAAATGTTGATTTTCAACTTTTAACCATTTTAAAACGGGACTGACAAAAACTGTAACATGGTTTTTAATGCAGATTGCAAGATATTCACTGTGATGGAACAGCCATTGAATGTGAGGATTGGCGATACATTTCTTCCATTTAGTAGTTACTGGAAACCATTTTCAGCACCTTAGACTAGATGTGTAGCGACGCGCTCGGAACAGGAGGCGGGGCTCTTTGACGTTGGAAGAACTTTGTACAATTACTATTAAATCTGCAATGCTGGAAGACAGTGAAAATGTTTCTTTTCCATGTTATTTTTGCTCCATGTGTAGAATAGTGTATTATACCATAAAAATCTGTGTTATTCTAATATAATTTAACAGAACCAAGCCATGCACTTGTGCTTAGAACAAAAGCTGTGCTGTAGAATGTGTGCTCAGCTCCTTCATCACTAAACTCAGGCAGTAAAAACATGCAGAGGTAAAATCTACCAGCTTCCCCTTAGAGTGAAAAGTTCAGATTTCAATGCAACTGTTTAGTTGTTTACCTTTTCTTGGGCTGGTCACATTGCTGCCTGTGCCATCCTGTCACTGTTCATAAATGCTTTAGTATCAAAGCTTCTGTTGCATCTCAAGACAACTTAATGCTTAACAACAAAAATAAAAAACAATCTGACTAGTTTGACGTCTTGTTGACATTTTTGCTAATACATCACTATTTTTTTTTTTTTTTTTAAATAAACACTGCAACACTTAGGGATGGAAATGTACGCCTCTTTATTTTTAGTCCACACAACCCATGCTTCAAGCCACTGTGTGTTCATGAGCATCACAGAATTCATTCAAGAGCTCCTCAGGTGTTTCCCCCTCTCACAGACCTCCTTTGGTCTTTAAGATTTCTAAATGTTCACAGGCGTTATGGATCTAAATATACGATTATAGTTTGCTTTTAATGAATTGCTGCGACATTACAATGAACGAGCCAACTATCGTAAAAGGGGGGGAAAAGTAACCGTTTGGATATAACTAAGCACCCAAAACAATGCACCAAAAAAAAAAAAGAAAAATCAACTGAAACAGTCTCAGCAAATCCAGTGCAACCCAAGACATGTTCTGCTGTATGCTAGCCAATTACTAAAAACAAAAAGGGCACATAAAAAATTGTTATATAATTTGTCTTTCCTGATTATATTTCAATTTCACCAATGTACAATTTCCCTGAAAGATTTGTTTTGCACAGTACCTTCGAAGATAAATTACTAAATGGAATATTCCCTTTCCACTGGACATGATTTACTTTGTAAAACCCCTGAATATCTCGACAGGCTTACTCAGTTTTAAGTTTCAATATTGCTACATTTTCAACAAAGATTGACAAAAGAGGTTTTTAGCTTGCATATATTCTTAGGTCTGTGGTTCGGTATGCAACTGCACCAATAGTGTCAAATTAGCACCAAAAGACAAATGTCTGGCTGCTCAGGGAACGAGCGCACAATAAAAATGGTCTTTAGAAATAAAACGTTGCAATGTGCAGTGCAATTAGATCCTCAACCACAAGGTGAGGGGATTTTTAACTTTTAAATGGCAAAAAGTAAATAATAGCTTTCTAAAGGAGAAACATAAAACTGATCCTTAATCAACAGATTCATCTTCAATCACAGACTCACTGTTTGGATTTTACCTTTTGTCTACTACACAAGCTCAGCGAGAGCTCTTGATTAGGAAAATAAAACGTTTGTGGATTTGACATTAAATAGATTTATTAAATCCTAATTACCAATCATGTCGCATCCCATTTCCAAAAACGAAAAAGGGAATTTAAAAAAATAAACAAAAGCTATCGGGACTCCCTCAGTTGGAGACAAATCTGACCGTTAATGTTTGAGGTGTTTAAAAAGTGGATATAAAAGCATGTCTAAAATGTAGCTCCTGCAAGAGAAATATGTAAAGGTTTACCTTTTTTAAAAATACTCTTTTTTTTTTTTTTTGTTTTACTCATAGTTGCGTGTGAAGATATTTCAATAAAAAGCACCAGCCTGTAGATTATGCCAAGCGCTGGGTTTGGTCTAACGATCAAATCTGTGCTGCACTGGAGGAGTGTAGCGCAGACAGCAGTGAGACAAACTGACAAACCTTCAAAGAACTTAAAGTGCCACTCCAGTCCCACACCCGCATCCCAGACTTCAGCTACTTTAAAACCACAGTACGCACTTTCCAATCTAAGACAACTGATGAGGAGCTTCAAGCATTTCCATGAGGAAAGTGTCAATAGGTGTGTCACCGATCAGCTTGAAGAAGAAAAGATGCTCCAAGCATTTCAAGCCAATTGATCTCAGGGCTGGCAGTCGAAGGAGGAGCTTGGCAAACCTGCAAATCAAAACCTCGCTTTAGAAACCACAATGAAACATGAATGGTGCCAGGCTGGGGATGATGGGCCAAAGGTGGTTACCTTCCCTGCTGCTCAGGATACTTCTGTTTGCAGTAGGACTCCAAAGATGCATAGACCTTCTCTCGAAGAAGCTCCACTTCACTGTTATTGGACAGACCTTTCGCATCTACAGGAAGGCGTTTCTTTTTTTAGAAAACTGGCACAAAAAAATTCATGACATTCTTTTTTTTTTTACTGTGTCAAGTACCTGGATTGAAAAGAACGATGGCTCGCAGGCAGCCTAGTTCTGTCTTGTCCATTTGCATATCTCTCATTTTGTTGACAAGCTCAGTAAGAACCCTGAATAATTAAACATTTTATTCATTTTTCAGTCCAACAAAAAAAAAGCCAAATATTTACACAAGAAAATTCACGTACCTGTCAAAAATGGCACCAACCTCTGCACTCTGTACACTCTCCCTGTGTTAGAAATACAGATATAGTGGATACAATGTAGGTAAAACATCATAGCTGAATGTTCTGTATACATGTAAATAAAAACCTGTCAAAAATGGCCCCAACTCCTGCGGTGTGGGCGCTGTCACGCTGCAACTCTGAGGCCAGAAGAACACCATCCTTCAAAGGGATGGAGCGATGGGAGAATGAGGCGATTAGGAGCTCATTCCACCCTGATGGGGGAAGAAAAAAAAAAAGCTCAAACAGTGACAACTCTCTTCTTCACAATCACAATAGATGAGTTTTAATCTGGTGATATATGTGCCACTGCTTATAAATACCTGCACGCAATAGAATGACCTGATCGTCGAGCGGCAGCTCAGAGAAATGAGGAATCCTCTTTGCCCATTCCACCAATGCAAACAACTGTTTGTCTGCAGTCTGACAGATGTTTTTCACTGCATCATGAGGCTGAAACCAAGCAAAGGTGCAACGTGACTTTTTAAAAGTTGTTATAAAAAAGATAATTGGTTCAAAGTTTTAACAGCATTTTGGTCAAACGTTGTTTTCACGTGACAAATGTCAGTAGAGTGATCACTCACTGAGTTTCCTGCAGAGCTGCCATCAGGGTGAAGCTCAGTCTTCTGTTCGACGGCCGTTTCTGCCTCCAGGATCTTTTCCACCGGCATCTCGTCATTCACCCCAACGCTGAACTCCAGCTCTCCTTCACGCTCTCTGTTCCTCTGACGCTCCTCCTGGACTGCTGCATGCAATAGCACACATAAGAATTACATACATTTAGGCAAGATTACATAATATTCACATTTCTAACAAAACTGTCTAAACCATGTTGGAAAATCCCGCTAGGAAAACATAGAAGTGACAAACCCATTTCCCAAATGGCCAGGTTCTCTTATCTCACATAGCTAACGCCACATTAAGGAGGTGACTTGGTTGGTGTAAAAGGGAGAGGCAAACCCACCGATTCCATTCCTACTTCTAAAACAAAAACAAAAAAAATCAACAAGAGTTAGCATAACAAATCCCTACTAAGGATTGTTGGCACAATGTTTGGAAGTTAAGTACGTCGGTAATGACATCAAACTGATTGAAATCATTATACTGTAAATTATTTCACTAAAGGTTTATTTTCAGGGTTCTCGCCAGCACTGTTGAGCATAGGGGCCTCCTTCGGTGTAATTTTGCTCCCCTATGGAGTGACGTTTTCTTCCTTTTTTCAATTGGTATCGTTGTAATAATTGCTGCACGCTTGGACTTCCAAGTTTTCTTAAACAAACCCCAACACAAAAAAATCTGCCCCCTTTTTTTCCATGCCAGAAACTGTAAAAATCCATGATGATAATGCTAATCTATTTTCCTATTCTATCCTCACACAACCTTTTTTTTTATAACCTGGGCGCATGTGTTCAAAGATCTGGGCTGTATTCTGTCCCACCTTGGTGTGAAAGAAACAATCTTCTTACCAACGACTACAGTCAGGTACATTTTTTCTCCTGGTTTACCTTCTCTCTTCATCCCCATAGCCAGGCACTTCTGGTACCGACAGTACTGGCAGCGATTCCGCTGGCGTTTGTCCACCAGGCACTCTTTATTATCCCTGCAGGTGTAGCTCAGGTCTTTACGCACAGTTCGTTTAAAAAAACCTTTGCAACCCTCACAGCTGTACACGCCGTAGTGTTTGCCTGTCAAAAAAAACCCAAACATCAACAACTCAAACATAATTCAAATTTAGAGCTGCAGATTAAAAACACTAAAATCAAGAAAGCTTTAAAATTAGGGGTGTCCCGATCGGATATTAGCCTGAAAACAAATATCGAATATCGAATTCAAATCTGCAGATTTTTTTATTTTATTTATTTATTCAATTGTAGAACACTGTAGATATTACGTTGAAAGTTAAAAATTATGCAACCAATTTGTTAATAATAAATGGGTCAGTTTTTCTCATACCTACTGTTGCTGACTATTGTTCTCTGTTTGAGTAACATCACTTGATCAAGCCTTTTCTAACATTCCACTCTACAAAATAAGTCTTCATTATTTTATTAAAAAAAAGAGAGAGAAAAATAATAATAATAATAATAAAATAAATAAATAAATAAATAAAAGTATGTATGATTCATGCTGATATCGGACCAATATCGGTATCAGCGATTAACACAAGGCTGCAATATCGTTATCATATCGGAAATAAAAAAGTTGTATCGGGACATCCCTATTTAAAATATGACATTTCTTTTCATAAATTTAGGATGAGAGACTTTAATCTGGAATGTTTAAATGAAACAAAACAATTGCAAAAATGGTCATGACTTTGTGAATCTCCTAGTGATCTTCCACAACAGATAAACTTCCTCTGGAGAGCTTAACTCACCTGACGAGCGATCTCCACAGATGACACACATGCGTTTCTGTGTCAACATTATTCCCGGGGAGTGAGCTGACATGGGTCTAAGGCCAAAAGGAGGTTTGATATCTTCTGAGCTGCTGATTGAATGCATCCCTGATAAGGGCGCTGAAGAAGAGATCTGGACACAGAGAATTTAAAAATTACAATTCAAATACGAAGAAGTTGCCTAATAACTGTAGTTGGACTGAGAAAAAAAAAAAAACAACACCACATATCTAATGCGTTGTTAATTAATTAAATCTACAAAGTTACAAAAACGAAATCAGATACCTGACTGTTGGTGATAGGACCAAAGCCTACGGAGGGCGAGACCACTGGGGAGTTAAGTGAGGGGCTGATGACTGAAAACGGAGAACCCAAGAAGTTGGTGGGGCTGTTGGATGCTGAGCTATTCGGCTGCTGGGAGGACATGGCTTGTAATCTACACGCTAAAAAAGAGCAATGTCCAGTCTGAAACATATCAATAAGAAGCTCATAATTAGCAGAAATACATTTAAAGCATGACAAGAAAGATCATGATTCTTCCTTATGGGTTAAAAACGTATCAAGTAATTATATCTAAAGCTGCATCAAAAATCTGTCTTACATTCTCTGAATACCATTGCGACATCTTAGATATCTGACATGCAGCACTGTCAACCTAGAACATGCAACATGTCCTGACCTATAATTTACAACCTCTGAATGTACTGGCCAAAAATAGAATACCCATAGATACCATTTAATAATTATAATTGTAATGTCAACACCATTTGGAAATACCATGGCAGCTACAATAACAGGGGATAATTAGAGCTTGGTATAAAGTGAATGTAGCCAAAAAATACAGCACAACCGATAGGATGACTGTGGGAAGGGAACAGCAAATTTAGTAGTTATGGAGCCCCTGACATGTGACATGAGGAAAATAATTTAAATAGCGGCCACGAATTAGCTAAGAAACACTACCCTAATGCCACGGAACACTTCTTCCACTAAGAAACAATAAAACATTGTGTACAATACGTCTCATTAACTCATTTACTGTCATTTGGTTTAGTAACATTGTCTGTCAAAGACCTCTAAAAACATCAATTGAGTTATTCAGCTGCGGTTGCTAGGAGACAGTGTAACAAAGCTCTCCTGTGAATACCAAGCTTGTATCATCATGTAGTGACCAACTGGTACCATGTAGGTGGCAGCAGTGCACCTTTGGATGAGAGATCACCCGTGATGTGCAGAGCTCAGAGGAAGAGAAAAATAGTTTATAAGACAGAAAATGTCGCTACGAGAGTTGATGCTGAAGTTCCCAGCAGTGCACACTCGACCAGAGCGTGTGTAGAACTAAGTGGACTATTGAGTGTCGCAATGTTGAGAGAAAAAGATTTAAAAAAAAAAAAAAAAAAAAACCGGGGCAAGCGGTGAGACTCGGCATGTCCGGGAGGAAGAGGAAGTTGTGTGTGGGTGGAGAATGACGGGGGAGAGACTTGGAGGACGGCCAAAATACAGTCAGCAAACCATTCAATTCTGACCCAGATAGCAAAATAGTAATAATTTTGCCATCAAAAGCCAGGTCTCTGTGTTGTTTCTGTAGTTTTGTGGAAGGAAACCAATGTTGAGGTGTCCCTAAAGCAAAAAAAATGCTTCAAAGTCACTGACAGGTTAAATTTAGTATTTTGTGCACGTTAGACTTTTTTCGTGGTCACGATGTAGTGTTTTATGTGCACATGTACTTATTTATTCTTTAACTTTTTTCCATGTCATGTCTGGGGCTTTGTGGATACTACATAGCTGGGCTTGTCCCCCACGCTCCCTCTGGATGCCTCTTTAAAACCTTTATCTGCAGGTTGCAGGAAGAGGCTTATCTATTTTATTTTTTTTAACTGAACAAACCTAATAAAAGCTTATTATCATTACATTCAAGTAATAGTTAGCTATTACTGATTTAAAACTCCAAAACAAGATCCGATTCCAAATTAAAGTGTAGGGCAACCATAATAATGTACAAGATTAAAACAGTAACCCTAAAAGGTTGGATAGAGTTAGATATCATTTTAGAAAATAAAAAAGAGGGTTGAGACTTACGGAAATGATACAAAATTTATTTTGGAGAACGTTTTACAGTCAAATATACACAGAATATTAGAGTTCTTTTCATGTGGTCCACTTCGGTGTCTATTAAGCCAAAACCTCGGATATCTTAACAACTCGAATTATGGCTCATTGGTTCTCTTTGCTTTTAAATAGTTTTTAATTTCTGTAACCATCTCGTTTAAGTAAAACAATATAATAAAAGGAGCCCGTTTTACTGCTCAATAGTTCGGTGTTTATTAGCTTCACGTTTGCTCCAAGTTAATAATGGTGAGCGGCGTAACTGCGTAATTTATATAAAATACAATAATCACATTGACATCTAACAATACTGAAATTAAAATCTATGTTTACTTCTCACGTTATGCGTCATGGATCCAACACAAATATGGGTTAACATGCAAATACTGCTGGTTAGCTGCTAATCCTGAACGTCTACAGCTAGGAGTTTAGCATCGTTAGCTTAATCTTTCCTTAGCGCCATATTGATATTCTATGACAAAACCACGATTTAACGAAACAAAAAAAACACACACTTACACTGAACATCCAGGTTTTTGTTACCTTCACATACAATATATATATACAGAGCTCAAACTACCTGCCCCAGCGGGTTTTTATGTGGCGTGTAGGACTCGTTAGCATCGGCTAGCTGCGGCCCAGGGCTCAGTCCGTGTAGGCTGACGGCCCAAGGCAGCGGCTGCAGACGAACTAGCTCAAATATCTTCGCACGAATATAGAAAACACGTACCAGACACGCCTTCGGAACATCGCTGGAGAGCACCTCACAACTTCTATTTTATTCTAAACGGACGGCAGACGACCAGTTGACATTCAGTTCCTCCTTGTGTTTGACGCTGTTGTTGTTTACAGGCCATGCTGGCCTCGAGCCACCAGCAGAACCAAAATGTCCCATAGGACCACCCATAGCACCGCGGTCACATGACACGCTCCTCAGCCGCGCTAATTACGCACTCATAATAAGTATAATACTGACATGGGTTAGTTCAATAAAAGCGAATATTTGGCTGCACCCTCCCCCACTTTCTTTATTTTTAGTGCGAATAAATGTCCCGCCAAAAGGGATGTACAGAACATTATTATTATTATTATTATTATTATTATTATTATTATTATTATTATTATTATTATTATTAATAATAATAATAATAATAATAATATTAATAATAATTTATTTATTTTTATTCATTTTTTATTTTCTTACAAGACATATGATTATATAATTAAAAAAATCTTACCCAGTGCTACATAATAAAAATGTAGCACACATACTACATGTCCAATAGAAAGAACAGCAAATACATGATAAAGCAGCATTCATACAAATGTTAAACCACAAATCCAAAAAAATTGATGATACCCCATTCTCAATGTGGGGTATATTACAGTCCTCCATGTGCAGCTCAAACTCCTTCTTTTGTGGGACATCTTTAAAAATAAACGAATTAATAATGAAAATTGTAATAATTATAATAATCATAATAAATTAATTAAAAATCAAGAGTTTGTTTTTCAGAAAATGCCTTCTTCCAGAAGCTTTGTTGTAGACAAAGTGGAATGTCATCTTTAGTTTTTATGACATGGCTTGAATGCTTTACTCTGATCTGCTTTCACAGCAAACATGGTGACGCTGCTTTTAGTATGACTGAGAGGAAGATTTTTAATCATATTAGTGTTGATTTAATGTTTTTACTGCTTATTTTAATGATTTTTAAACTTTTAAATATTTTCTGTTGCATTTTTTAATCATGTCAAGCAAAGTGAATTGCCTTGTGTATGAAATGCACGATATTTGCCTTGCCGTGGCTTGATCTGTCAGGTAAGGTTAGTAACTTTGAACTTCACAACAAACTTGCTCATTCAGAATGAGCAAGTTTGTGTACAAAACTATAAAATCAAGAATAAGTCATTTTGACGTTATCGTTTTGTACACCTTATGATGCCCTTCTTGGGAAAAACAAGAGTCGTTCCCAGAAGAAGGAGCATGAAATTGTGCATAATATATTCATCCACTGTGGGATGAAAACGTAATTTTACTGGGAATGTAACCAGGGCCAACTCGCATGTGTTAATTAACGTAATTGGGACACCTAAATTCAATTATTTGGTCTTAAAGAAATGTTTCTGCCTCATTTATTTAGAAAAAATCATCAAGTTTTGTTGCCAGTTGCTGTACCTTTATTGCCTCAAATCAAATATTTGGCATGATTACACTCGCTGTCTTTGTTGATGACTAGCTTTGTTACTGACAGATGTTAAATGTATAAAAAACCCCAAAATAAAACAAATAAAAATCTCATTTAAATAAGTCTGTAAGGCATTTATTCAGTATAGTTGTGTGTTTGTCTAAGTGATTTAGTGTTACTTAATGTCAGCATTCCAGAAGCATCACACACGACAGAAGGAATCTTGAAAAACTGCTTTGTTTTATGAGTTTCTCAACAAGACTAGTGGCATTCATTCTACAAGCATTACTCTGTCGTAAGCAGAGAGCAACAGCAGCATGCTTTATTTTTTTATTTTCCTACGAACGTTTGCTGTTCACCACTACAATGGTTGAAACCAGACATAATGGGATAAGAAGGACTTCTTTAACGCAATCTTTGGTCTTAATTTCCGGTTTGTACCAAACAATAACTGCTATTATTTCCGCTTTTTGTGTATTGTTTTTTGCTGACAGAGATAAATGTCTTCTTTGTATAGACAGCATGGGCTAAATATGACACGACGGAGCATGTGCTGTTATTGCTGGTTTTATTTTACCTGTTACTAAATACACTGTCTTTATTCCACAGTTTTTTACCCATTCACACTGGGTTCGTCAAACTTCCAACTTGTTGATCAGTTTAAAACCTACCAAGAGGCAAAAAGCTATTGTAGAGACATGTACACTGATTTAGTAACAGTTCATAACTTGACAGTTATGAATGAGTTGATCACATTAGTTACAAATAAAACTCCCAGAGCATGGATTGGACTGGAGAGTGCAGACGTGCGAGTATGGCATTGGTCTCAGCCTGATCAAAGAACTGACTTTTTTAATTGGAAGTTAGGGGAACCACAGGGTGAGGATCAAGACACATGTGTAGCAATGGATCAACATGGCCAGTGGTTTGAAAGTGAATGCACAACTACAAGAAGCTTTGTTTGTCAGGGTAAGAGATCCACTTTTTGATTGTTGATTCCTTTCATCTGTCGTGACGTCTGTTTTTTTTTTTTTTTTTTTGACGTCGGAAACTTTTGTTCCTATCCTACAGACAATAATAATTACAGTAAACACGTTCTGGTGAATGAAACCAAATCCTGGAGGGATGCCCACAGCCACTGCAGGGATTTATCATCAGAACTAGTAAGCATACACACAATAGTGGAGAACGCAGCTGTCCAAAATGTCTCTGCTTTACAAGTCGTGTGGATCGGCCTCTTCAAAGACTCCTGGATGTGGTCTGATGGAAGTAATTCATCATTCCGGTTCTGGAGGCCCAATCAACCCAATTACTCGGAGGATCAATACTGTACTGTTGCAGTATTCAGATTGAGAGGCCAGTGGAATGACCTGAGATGTAGCGGCAAGCATTGGTTTATTTGCTATGGGGGTAAGTTAGTTGTATTTATAGATAAACAGTATATATATTTTAGGGCTAGGACTTAAATGTGTTAATTGTGATTAATGAATTGCAGAAAAGTAATTCAGTAAAAAAAAAATTGATTAATTTTTTTTGCACTCCAAACAGCGTGGAGCCTTTTTCATTGAACAAGTTCCCGGTATACCCATAATACTGATGCACCAGCTACAATGGTGGAACTTGAGTAGAAGTCATAAACGTTGTTCTTCGTGTGCATTAATTTTAGTTAAAAGACAACACCAAAAACAAAAGAGCAGATGGAAAACAAAAGCCGAGTTGTGTGCAAATTGAGCAAGAAAGAGTTTTCAAACTCACTGGCTAAATGGATTGTATTGAACAGTCAACCATTCTCGGTGGTAGAGGATGTGGGGTAGAAGCGGTGCTACAGATAGCATCATCTGACCCAATTTACCAACTTATAAACTGCTATGTAGAAAAACAAAATTAATCAGTCTGTTTATTTCATGCCACACAAAAACACATTTGTTTCAGAAAGTTTACAAAAAATCTAGAAAACCATTAATATAGCGTACTTAAATTTAAGTTTGTGCTTTGTTCACAACGCGATTATAATATTCTTTATTCATGTTGCACATTATCTTAGCACTCAGTGATGAAAATAGTAAACAATTCTGTTGTTATTCATTTATTTTTATCATTGATTCAGTGTTATACCAAAATCCATTTAAATTGAAAAAAACATTGCTTCTCGTGTCAAACATTGATATGAGATTGATTTAGATTAATCAAGATTAAATTAATTAGATACATTTTTTTTTAAATCGAGTCCCACCCCTAATATTTATATATATTCAGCCAGGTGATTGCTTACATCATCCAAAGATGAATCCACTATATATGAATATGTTTGCAGCAGTTTTGTGTTTAACAACATTGACAAATTTGATACTTTTTAAAGAGGACAGTAATTATATCTACTTTGCTCAATTAACTTAATGTTTCTTTTCATAGTGTCACATAAAGATTTCTAGCTTAGAAATAGAAATAATTAAAGAAGACAGTAAAAAAGTCGATACATAGATTAAAAAAAAATGTGTTATACTGTAAAAAAAAATGTTATGCTGAATATTACATTTTATAATGTATTAAAAACCATTCACTTTATTTATAAATGGTCTCTCTTTATTCCACATTCAAGTGTTTTTAAAAGTTATACTAACGCACAACAGAAATACATCTAATATAATATAATGTTTTTTATTGTATCCATCCATTATTATTTTGACAGAAAAGAAAACCCTCTCAACAACAGCCAGTACAGAAATTGAAAAGGACACTACGTCATATTCTCCTAATCGAAATCTAACTACGCAGACGCCATCTGAAGCTGCCACCAGTTCAACCGTGACCCTGACACCTGACATGACAGAACTACCATCCACCACAGACAGGACCACCACAGAAGAAGAAACAACAGTATCAGAGTTTGCAACAAGTCCACGTACTGAACCTTACAGCAAAAGCACAGAAACGTCAACAGTCGCAGTTTCTCATTGTATCCATCCATTGTTTTTGTTTTTTGTTTGTGTTTTTACAGAAATGAAAACACGTTCAACAACAACCAGTTCACAAAATGAAGATGATACTATTACAACAGATTCTCCAACTCGAACTACCCAGATGATGACTTCGACACCTGAAATGACAGAACTACCAACCACCACAGAAGAAGAACTACCAACCACCACCACAGAAGAAGAAGAAGAACTGCCAACCACCAAAGAAGAAGAACTACCAACCACCAAAGAAGAAGCACTACCAACCACCAAAGAAGAAGAGCTACCAACCACCACAGAAGAAGAAGCACTACCAACCACCACAGAAGAAGAAGGACTACCAACCACCAAAGAAGAACTACCAACCACCACAGAAGAAGAAGCACTACCAACCACCACAGAAGAAGAAGAACTACCAACCACCACAGAAGAAGAAGAACTACCAACCACCAAAGAAGAAGAACTACCAACCACCACAGAAGAAGAAGCAACAGCATCAGAGTTTGCTTCAAGCCCAAGTACAGAACTTTACAGTAGAACCACAGAAACGTCAACAGTCACAGTAACACAATCCACAGAAACATTGGATTTGACAACAGTTATTGACTCATCAACACCGTTTACGACTTCAGTCCAAAGCACAACTCACTCCTCAAATCTGACCCCCACTGTCAGCAGCCCCAGTAGTTCAGGTAAGTACTCAATACCACCAGAATGTCAGAAATACATACAAATACTTCAAATGTTGCATCTTGTCTTTGTTTCTCTTGTTATCTTGAAGATAATCTTATACTAATCCAGGAGAACATGACTTGGATCGAGGCGATGGGCTACTGCAGAGAAAACCACATGGACTTAGTCAACATTCTTAACAAACAACTTCAGGACGAAGTGGCTGAAAAGGCAAAGAGTGCCACAACAGCGTATGTCTGGATGGGCCTACGATACAACTGTAAATTTGAATTTTGGTTTTGGACTAGTTCATCATCTGGTTGTTACCAGAGCTGGGCATCAGGACATGGCTCTGAATGGGAGTATGAATGTGGCGTTAGTGGGGCTGTTGAGGCCACTGGGAGGCACCAGTGGGTTGGTTTGCCTCAGGGAAATAAACTGAACTTTATCTGCTCCACTTGTCTAGGTTAAAATATTAACCAAACTATCACACACACTCTGAATGACTTTGAATGTGAAATTTTGTATTTTATGTATTTAAAAAAAAAAAAAAAGGTTTTGTGTTTATTTGATCTAACTTTATTTGATGGACATCTTTATATTAAAGCCTGTTGTCCATTGGCATCAACAGATATATTTTCATGCCTGAATGCTGTCATACTTTTTTTTTTCTACCTTTGTTGAAAAGGCATCTGCCTCCTCTATTGTTACGTGTGAATTTCATTAAACATTAAAACATTATGTGATGTGTAGGCGTGCACATTCACAGTCATGGGTAGCAAGAGTAATGTGAGAAAATTGATCCGCCCAGTGCTTTTCTCTCAGAGGTTACTATTTGCATGTTGACCCTTGGGGATGGGCCCCCAAGACTGTTCTTTTTTTGGGTCACATTCGCCAGTTTGCTCCCTGTCCAGACTGCCTGCTGCCCTCACTGACCTGACCTTCACTAGCTGATACACAGCTTATACAGATCCTGTCTGCAGCCTTGAGAACACGCAGAACATCTATACACTGGGAGAGGAAATAAAAATGAAAGACAATTTTTGTTGAAATGTAATGTATTTTAATGTTTTTAAAGGTTTTCTACCATTTTCAGATCTATATCTATCTATCTAACAATCTATGTCTATCTAACTATCTAACTACTCATTACAAAATATATTCATTTCATAAATGGTATTATTTAATTTATTCATTAATGATCAAAGAACTTGCTGTTTAATTAATATTTAATATACTTTCTCGTTTTACATAAGCTTTCTGCTAAATTATGTTTGATTGATTTTATTCGTTGTTGACTTTATTATTGCTTTTATGTGTTGAATTATTTCTTTTTCTCTGCCCTTGTCTCTGTAGCACTTTGAGATTACTAAATGTAGTGCTTTACAAATTAAAGTTATTATTATTATTATTATTATGTAATAGTTTACATATACTTTTACATCACAGCGTCAGTTTTTTTATTTTACTGTAACTGCTGAACAGGTTTGCATAAATAATCTCATAATGGGAGTGAGAATATAAACTGGCTAGACTATAGATATAGATATGGCTGATTGTTATCCATTAAACCCAGTAAAAAATGAACAAACTATCAAACTGAAATGTGATGATTAAAAGAGAAACTTTGCAGCAACCAAGGAACGTGTTGCATGTTTTTTTCATTTAAAAATAAAATGTTACAAGATATAAATCCAGCTTTATTTTTGCTGCATGTGAAAGCATTTGAATGGTAAGTGAAAAAAAAAGCATAAAACCCTCTCTATAGTACCAGTATCTATAGCTTCTAAGTCAGCCCTTCATTTTGATCCCTTCCCTTGCATATAAAATGAGGGCCTTGTCACTTGTCAATTTCTACGGCCCATTACACGAGTGTGTCATAGCTTAGTTCCTTCCTGAATAGCCATTGGTCAGCGAGCCCCCCCTCCCTGGTCAGTTCAATGTTAATGTTCCATTGGGTCCAGTCAGAAAGCTCCTGGTTTTGCCCCTCCCCTCCCTTTCTCACCCTCATCTCCTCTTGTGTGTTGTCCAGCTGCCTCTGACCTTTGACCCTTTCACCCTCACTCCCGACCCCTGGCAACATTCCCACGCCACACCCTTTTGTGCACATCTCTCCATGCAAACCCAGTGGTCACTCCCTCTGAATATTTAGAGATTATGGTAAGACATAATTCATTTTCACAGGGATCAGTGTAATGCCTCCTAATGTGGACTAATCCAAATTAAAGTACGAAACACTGCTAAAATGGAACATATATGAAAATGATCAAATATTGTGAAATCAAAAACACACACATATATGTTGTGATTCATTTATAGCATAATTTAGCATGACTAAAACTTTACAGACTTTAACCAACAGGCAAAAGAAGAAAGAAGAGAACAAAGTCATTAAAATGTTATTGAACGCAACATGTTTTTGATTTTGATTTTTTTCAGCAGGTTTCTTTCAAACAAATATATACTATTGATTACATGATTTATAAACGCAAAACATATAAAAAGGAACTCTAAACACGTTTAAACTTCCTATCTCCACCTGCCATGCACACTTGTCTTTCCTCTCACTCCTTTTCTTCTCTGGCTCTGCACCCCTCACTAGATCCCTCCCTTATTTTCCTTCTGTCACTTTCACAGTTAATTGTAGAAAAGGAGATTTTCTCTATTGAAGCTCAGTCTCTTAGGTAACCCCACTCCTGCATGAAATGAGATGGATAGTGGGGAAGAGATAGAGAGGACGGTCAAACAGCAGCAGCAGCAGAGTCGAGGATGGACGCAGTGGAGAGAGGACTTAAGTCACAGGGAAGAGTTAGATTTTTATAACGATCATATAGGACAATGTGAGCAATAACTTTTCAATGGAACAGCATCGATACTATAATGGTCAATCACGTAAGTATGAACAAAATTGCATTTTTGCTGTACTTTAATATATTTTACATATATCTTTACTTTTTTTTTTTAAACATTGAACATTTATTCTTAGTAGCTTAGATAATATGAATTTATTTAGAGTTTTTTTAAACATAAATATTCACTCTTGTTTTTTTTATGTTTTTTAAATCTGCCTTTTCTTAAATCAACTATTCGTTGCAGGATTGGAACCTACGGTTAAAGGATGCTTCCATGGTTGATCTCAGCTCTGAATGGGAGTCTGGAGCTGATTGTCCAAACGCAATTCTTGTATGACTTCTCCATGTCCAGGAGTTGTGGATGGACATCATGCTCCCGGCCCTCATGCACTTCTTCACTTCTTCTTTTTTTTTAATGTGCTGTAACACATATACATGGAATTTTTTTTTTTTTTTTTTTTTTTAAACCGATGTATTGTGTCAAATCCTTTAAATTAAAAAAGGAATATGACAGCAATAGATACCGTTAAATATAATTTTTCAGTAGATTTTTCTGTGTAGGCTGACTGGGTGAACCCTACCTAGTTACTCCTGGTACATGGACTAGTTTTCTATCATGGGGTATAATTAATAACACACGTATAGTCACAATGACAAACTCTAACGTGTTTTTGTTTTGTTTTTTTACTTTAGGAGCTTTTAGAAGAAACTCAAACACGCTGATTGAAAATTTGCAAACCCTACTCAGAAAGGCCGAGGATAATGAGGCTCGAACTCTGACCTTCTTGCTCACAATAACTATTCCTTGCTATTCAAATGTAGTCTTTTACGTGAGAACTTCAACAGACTCTTGAAGAAAAGATTAAAGAACACTTCCTGCAACACGTTAGAAGGCTATACTCACGCACTCTCTTTGATCAGGGACTCATTGGGTAAACCTTTAAAAAAAAATCCTCACAGTAATCGACTCAGGTTATTGTGTTATACATTCCAACACTGATGCTTACATATATCTGTTGAACATTGTACTGCAGTAATCAATATTTATTTTTCTCGCGTAATATTGTAGAAAGACCTGCAATATATAGCATTGTTTCCATCTTGGTTCCTGAAAGTAATTCCAGTACAGGATAAATAGATGAATGAATAAAAGAACACCTGATTTAAACTTACTTGTATTCATGCATTTTTCAAATGTCCTGTGTTGAGAAAATCTTAAAGGTTTCTGTAAAAAAAAGGAAGAAATGAATTATCTGAATAATAAAATCTGCATCATTTTAAATTGTATTTTATTTTATTTTCCTTTGTCATTAAATATACAGAAATGAAAAAGTAAATGTTACTTTGAGTTACTTTAAGTTCTAAGACCTTGTTCGTGGTGGCTTTGATGGCTCTGGATCAGGATGTTGTGTAAGTTTTTTTGATGTTTGTGCTAATTTAATGTAGAAAAAAAAAACTAAAATTGTGTGAACTATAATTTTAAACCCTGACAGTGCACACAAGTATTTTTCAAAGTGTGGGCCACAGCTGTACCCTTGTAAGACATCCTAATAAGTAGACAATATATGTAAGATTTTAGTATCGATACAATTGCTTTTCATTTACTCTCAATACGTGTATTTTTAGCCAAAAACAAGTGGAAAAAAGTGATGGTACAGGGTGAATATTTCTATGGTAACCAATATTCTGCCACTTTTGCTTTCTAGTTGGATTTCTGTTGGAATGTGTGTCCCCCGCTGACCAGGGTGGGTTAGAGGAGGAATTTCATGACTTTTAAGCAGGGCTTGGCTTTCTTTAGGGAAAGGCTATTCTTCTCACTGTGATGTCTTCTTACACACTGTCACACATCTAAATAAATGATCTAAAACAATTATTCTAACAGTTTTTTTTCACACAGTTTGATATAAAATGCTATTTTTTGCAGTTTTAGGTATTTACTGTAATAACTACTACTTGATTACTTCAAGCAGCTGCTGTGCCATTGGCAAAAGTTGCCAGGAGGGGGCAGTGTTTCCCATCCTTAGCTTAAAGTAAAAGTTACTAGTTCATTTCACCCCTCCACGTTTATGTTGGTTATGCATTTTGCCACGGTTCCCTTACATACAGTAAACATCTCATGTATAAACTTAAAAAGGAAGAATGGAACTTCATTAATATTCCACAAAGACATCTGTGTAAAATAAAAGGTTTGTCAAAATGTACAATTATTTTTTCAAATAAAATAACACCAATGATTTCAATTCAAGATAAAAATAAAAATCTCAGGCTCTAAGTATAGATGCATTTATGAACTCTAAAACAGTGCCATGATTAAGAACATATTATTATGTCCAATGTGCCATGAGACCATTAAATGGAAACTACAAAAATAATCACAAAACATAATAATTTACTCCGTGGGTGTAGAAATGTAACAAATTACTTTACTTCTTTTAAAACATACTTAAGCACAATTAAAATTACTCATTTAGAAATGTACTCACAAAATTACAAGTACTCGTAAAAGCTACCCAATTACAGTAACCTGAGTACTTAATATCTTACATGATAGTGATTCACCCAACTGGATAATTGTATTTTTTTGTGTGTTTTTTCTGTCGGAGGATGCTTCACAGTTGTTTCTGCCTGACTTTTTACAATACGCAACTTCTATTTCTGCACCATAGTGTTGTCATCTCTTGATATCATAACACCAGATAGCACACATCTCATAGAAAACACTTGATACAGTGACTTCTATTGGTCTGATTGCCTACTATCACAGCCAGGCTGGTGACATCACAGAAGGCAGAGTGTGGGTAGATATCAGGGATGAATGAGATAAAGGTCAAGGTAAGAAAACCAGTCAGATAACACCCTCACATGATGTGATTGGGTCAGAAATAAAACAAAACCTGTTATTTATAAGTTATTTTGTCAATCAATTGGATTTTTGTATTCATTTCTTTAGATAATCAATGAAGAGATTTATCCCAAAAAAAAATTCAACATATCCTATTTTTCAAACACTTTCATGAAATTTAGGCAAATCAATGTTGAACACTAAACCAATAAACCAATAAAAAAAAATGTGATTAGCTTTTTTGTAGTGTTAAAAGCATTGCAGACAAAAACCTATGATACATTTTTTTGAGCTCGTAAAAGTTGGTAAACCAATTATTATTTCTTAAGGTTTTTCTACTTACCCTTTATTTATATCTGCATAGGTAGTGGAGCAAACCAAAGGATACCTGTGGTTCCTTCGCTTCACCATCATTTGTTATTAACTGTGGAGCTGCAGTCCTTTTAGTTTCCTCTTCCGTTCCCATGGCCACCAGCTCAATACCTATTAAATTACATCTCTGTGATATGAAGAATGAGTCCGACTCTCAATCAGCTCACTTCACTCCTGTTTCCATCTTTAACTCTAACTTTAGGCAATGGATGCCAAAACTAATGTTAGCCCTTAATAAATCTGATTAGAACAAGTGTCTATGAGATGATTACTGCTCAAATAGTAATAATGTAGTAGTGGTAGTGGTTTATATACACACGTGGACAAAATAGTTGGTACCCTTCAGTTAAAGACAGAAAAACACACAATGGTCAAACCAGTTTCATTAATTTTCTTATATTATTACATTTGTCAGTTTCAAATTATTTCACTGAACATTGTCGGTTTTTCTTTCTTTAACGGAAGGGAACCATCATTTTTGTCCACTTGTGTATAAAGGAGGCCGATATTAAACATAAATGTTGCCATTTTGTAGCAGAGTTACCACACTTATAGAGGCAGTCTCAAGCATAACTGCACATGTATTAAATACAAATATTTTAATTTAAAAGGTACCGACACTTTAATTTTGTGCTTTATCTAACATGCTCTATCTGTCTAAGATCAAGTGCAAATAGTGCTAAACAACTGGTTGTCAGGAAGGTGTGGTCGGCGCTACCATAAATCTTTCACGGGCTGCTAGTGACCGTAGTATATTGGACCTGCTGTTGGGTCAGCCATCGCACATGTCAACATTTTCCTCCTGGGAATCACTATAATGTCTTTTCTGCTTACTCTGCCAGGACGCTCTGTCACTTTCCTGCTTGCTGGCGTCGTGCAGCATTTTACATGTGCTACTGCGATGTATAGCTGAAGTTGAAACAACAGCTCCATAGACATCAAAAGTACCTCCAACACACATCCTTGTCAAATGCAAATGTTGAGAAAAGCACAACAAAAGCATAAATAATGAGTTAAATCAAAGTAAGAAGGTTGGAGCTAATGTGAACACGGCGCCCGAATCCACGTATTTCACATGTGGCCAAAAATTGCTGCTTTCCATCCAGGGGTTGTATTTCAATGAATTCCTTTGTTAAAGCAGAACGAAGTAACTTGCGCTTAGCGCTCCCCCTAAAGGTCCCTTTTGGTTTTGTCACTGTCATAAACACTCTGCACCCCCCGCCGCCTGCCCCACCCCACAGCTACATGTGCACCAATCACTGAAAAATCTAATACAACAGTGACACTATGGGTGCTTTCATACATATAGTCCTATGTGACCATGTGAACAGTATGAGGAAGAAAGACAAGTAAAATAAATTAATGATGTGGGAGTAATACGGAAGGGAGTGTGGAAATGTGTGTGATGTGTTTGTTTGTGTGCTGACAAAGCGGCTCTAAAAATGGATGGATGGATATGGATGGATAGATGGATGGATAGATGGATAGATAGATAGATAGATAGATAGATAGATAGATAGATAGATAGATAGATAGATAGATAGATAGATAGATAGATAGATAGATAGATAGAAAGAAAGATGGATATTTGTGTGTGTGCTGCCTGATGGAGCGTTGGGATACGAGTGTGCGTGCGTGCCTGTTGCCACAACGGCGTGTGATTGCTGTGTGTTGCTGCTGAGCTGTCACTACATGGAGCTGATCCGTTTCTTGGACAAAGGTCTTCTCTGCTTTTTTTTTTTTTTTTCTGACTCTGCCAAAAAAGCAGTAAAGCAGTACGTCTTGCCACCGGGTCGGAGGCAGGAAAGTTGCAAGTGCAGTTTTCTGGCCAGAGACAGCAGGTAGAGATGAAAGACCCCCCAATCACCCCATAACACTTGTATTACCCTCACAGGGACTATGAGAAAGATTTATTAAGGTGAAAAAGTACTTAGTTCTGCTTTTAAAAAAATGACTTTTAAGTCTATAGTTAATTACACATTCACAAAACATGTTTGATGTTTTAAAACTGACTTGGTACCCTTTAAGCCACTTAATATGAAGTTACAGTATATAGAGCAAAAGCACAGTGGAAATGCATACATTTACGTTTTTGTGTTGTTAGTGATGCCATGTTAAGATGCTTGGACATTCTTTTAAAACAATTAATCAGTCAAAAAACTCAAATTGCTCTATGCCAACCATATGCTTCAGTTTGGTTAAGTTGTGCTCTCGTGTCAGAGTATTTTTTTTTTTTTTTTTCCTCTTTTTCGTCTTTTTACAGGAGTAAGGGAAATGAGAGAGCTCTCTGTATTCAGTGAAGATAACTGTGACTGCAGTGGAAGTTCACTCCCCTTCATTCTTGTTTAACATTTGCAACCGCGAGGAAAAGGAGTGGTGGCATGAGTGGTTTTAGGTGTGTGTGTGTGTGTGTGTGTGTGTGTGTGTGTGTGGTGTAGTTTGTTCTTTGTTTTTTTGGAGTGACAACGTTTGAATAAATTATCCCCTCACAACCTTTAAAGGAAACACAAGTCGTGCATTAGATTGGCCTAATTTGTATCCTCTTGAATGTGGTTGAACGGCACGTGGACACAAGCAGCAGAAGTTGCAATTATATAACCTAAAATGTAGTAGTGAGTGGTAATGGGAGAAAGCCAGGGTTGGGGGTGGTGGTGAAGAGGCCAGGAACAAGCTAAGGCTTATGTGCTTATATTATTCTAATCTGTGAGGCCTCGTCCAATGTAAGCAAGACGGGTTTCAAACCATCACTTCAATCACCGCCTCATCAATGGCACAACTGTTTTCAACTTCACCATTAGACATTTCATTAAATTTGAATCAATGAAGACTGAGTAAATATTTAAATGTCAGCAATGCATTTACTAATCTCTGATTTCATGCTACAAGCAGCACATTTGAAAAGTGATTTGTATCCTCTTGCTAAATGAAAACCAATCAAGTGGTTGTCATGACCAAGGAATGCTATTTTTTGTCTTTAGTGTAGAAGGTGATTGTCTTTGGTAACAAGGAAAAGAGGACTGCTGTCAGCAAGTATCTTGAGTCTTGATCTTTAAAAGCTAAAAACCAAGTCAAAAACCTTGGTTTTCTGATTGACTCAGATCTTACATTCAGCAGTCAGATCAAATCTATCACAAAAACAGCTTCTACCACCTAAAGAACATCTCCAGAGTGAAAGGTTTAATGACTCAGAAAGATCAGGAGAAACTGGTCCATGCTTTTTTCTCCAGCAGACTGGACTATTGCAATGGTCTTCTGACAGGAATCCCCCAAAAGAGCATCAAACAGCTACAGCTGGTTCAGAACGCTGCAGCTCAGGTCTTAACCAGAACAAAGAAATCAGAACTCCAGTATTAAAGTCTTTACACTGGCTCCCAGTCAGCCTCAGAATAGACTTTAAAGTTCTGCTGCTGGTGTATAAATCTGTGAATGGGTTTGGTCCAGAATACATCAGTGAGATGTTAGTCAGGTATGAACCCAGCAGGTCTCTCAGATCTATGGACACAGGTCAGATAGTGGAGCCCAGAGCTCACAGTAAACATGGTGATGCTGCTTTTAGTTGTTATGCTGCAAAGAAGTGGAACAATCTGGCAGCAGAGCTGAAGTCAGCATCCAATGTGAACATTTCTAATTCAAAGTTAAAAGCACTTTTTTTCTCTACTGTGTATGATTGAGAGAGAGATTTTTGGTCATGTTGTTGAGATGTTTGTTGATCATTTTAAATGATTTTTTGCTGCCGATGTTAATGTTCATATTGATTTTAAGCTGTTGAATATTTTCTGTTGCACTTTTTGATCATGTAGAGCACATTGAGTTGCCTTGTGTATGAAATGTGCTATACAAAAGGGTTTGATTTGCCTAGAAATTATGGATTAAAATATGTTTTTTATTTAACAAATATGATAAGTGAGAATGCAGAATATAATGTATAGAAAAAACATGATGGGGTGGAATGAGTTGAGATAGGATATAATGAGAATGAGATGTGAAGATGCAAGGTGTAATGTTAAATCAAATTTGACAGGATGTTTTTGGAGCAAATCTGGTGTGAGGTGCAAGAATGATTTAAGGACTGTTTTAAAACTCATAGACAAAATGATAAAAACGAAGAATCGATAAGACAAACCAAAGGGATAAATCTTCTTTCTGTTATTTTATGGCTCTGCAACATTTTGTTGAATTATTATCTCTATATAATAACAAAGAATTAAAGCCTTAAAATTCTTAATCAACAACATTTGTAAATATAATATTGTTAATTCACGGATTTTTTTTTCTTCTCTTTTTCTTTAACCTTGTCTGCACATGCTGTCGAAGGTCGACACTACAAGAAGTGCAAACTTTTTGTGAACATCACCAGCCCTTCCTAAAGAAGGGCAAGAAACACTTTATTAAAGGTAGAATATAAAAAGAGCTCGGTGAGGGGGGAAGGGAACAGGGGAGAGGGAGTCAGGGTAGTAAAATTAAAGGGGTGGGGAAGAGTCAACTGTTTTAAGGTGAGTGCAATGTGATGTTATAGTTGTGCATATTGTGCTTGTTATCTTATTATTAGGTATCATGTGCCATTGTTCTCATCTTAATTCTATGTGTCTGTGTGTGTGGGTTTGTGTGATGTTGTTGGGGCTTCCTGTGGATTATTTGTATGGGGTATTTTTTATTGTATGTAAGGTTTTAATGATGTAAAGCACTTTGAATTATATTGTATATATGAAAAGCACTCTATAAATAAAGTTTGATTGATTGATTGATATTGTGCTGTGTAACCAGTTTAGACAGAAATTGAAGTGGGTGACACAGCACCCAGCTTAATGATGGTGGCCGTGAACAGAGGGAAGGAGTGAGTGGTTATTCCCAAAACTGGTATTTGGGATCAACGTATTTAAGGTTAAGCCACGTACGAGCTTATCCCACAGCCAAAGGCATGCCACTTAACGGATGCTTCAACTCTTTGAAGTTGCAAAAATCAGACCTAAGTTACACATCACTAAATACTAAATCACTGAATAAATTATGTCCGGACTGTCCTTTATGATGGGAATCACAAGTCATTTTTATTTTTTTAACCAGGTAAATGCATGTGGACTGCTGAAAATGGTTTAAATTATCATTTCTCTTATTGTTGATAACATTTTTTAGATTAGTTTTTGGCGTTCAGTGTTCTTCATGACATGCTGGGATCATACTCAACTTCTTGTTAGCAATGTTTTCTTTTCTGAGCGTGCACATGTTGCTAACTTGGCTGGTACTTCTGCTCTTTATATAGTATTCCCACAAATCTGGAATAGCTATAATGGTGTTGACTTCATGGCTGTGTGATGACAGTAAACTGTGTTTGTCTACATTTGTGAGGATGAGAACAAGATGTACAGTACATCCCTAAAAAAAGCCACCTCAATAATTTGCATTGAGAATACTGGCGTATGATTTGCTATGTGGGCTCTTACATACAGTTACAGTTACAATGTATAGAATTCAAAAAAAAAAGCTCATTACTAGTGAATGTGGGGATCTTTTAAAATCTATATGTTTTTCTTCTATCCTTAAAAGCTGTCGTGATGCAGATCAATGCATATCTGGAGTATGCAAAGTGTGCCCTTTCTGAACCGCTGATATACTTGTCTTCATGTGGTTTAGAAAAAGGTGGGATGGTGGGTGGCCCTTTGGTTGGAGATGCTGGGCCTCCACAGAGCATTCCTTAAATCTGGTGAATATTTGGTCACTTACATAACTCCCACGTAGTTACATCTCATTACCTACAACAAACAGCCGATTCATATAGCGAGAGGTTCCTGTCCCCCAGAGCCAGGACTGAATACCTACAGTGTTGGTGCCGTGTACTTCACCTGAATCATGATTCTGACCAGGGCTTTATACAGTTGAAGACTGAGTGTTGACGGTAGCGATGACTGGCGTGAGTTTAGTTACAGACAACAGACAGAAAAAAAACAAAAAAATGAATTGCTGCCTAACATAAACTTTGGAAATGTGCCACATGCAGGTAGTCATAATGTAAAGTTAATTATGGTAATGTTTTGCATGAAAATCAGTTTTCTCTTCTTAAAATAACCTAAAATGCTGTTTGCTGAAAACTAGCCTGATAATATTGTTAAACATCACATGGAAAAAAGCTTTTTTGTCAGTTTTATTCAAATGTTTTACATGGTAGATGAGAGAGAGAGAAGGGCTATAGGGTGTGGTAGAGGGGCGTGTGGTGGTGAGGTGTGAGGTGGGGGTCCTTAAGTAGGAGCTGACTTTATCACTGTCCTCTTTTAGTGGCGTTCTTTTCTCTGAAATCCTTCCTTTCTCGATCATATCCAGCAAACCTCCGCTTTTCCACACAGATGGAGGCAGAAACACAAAGACAGAAATAAAGCTATTATCCAGGTAAGTTCCACACCTTTTGTTCAATATGACTTTCATGTGAAACCTCAAAAATTGCAACAACAGCACTGCACTAGTTGCTGATTTTCATACTGTTGACATAAGACTGTATTTCATAAGTTCAGACTGACTAACTTGCATGATATCTTTGTTGCTGTGTGCTCATTGTGTAGCTGCACACATTCAAGTTTTCCTTTTATTGACTGCATTTTTAAATTTTTTTGTAATATAAAATGACATTTTTTAAAATGTTGCTTTTTGCATTTGACGAGCACCTAGAAACCGTATGAAATTTGAGTGGTTAAATAATAAATGCACTTATTGTAGCCTGCTTGATTTTTATTTATTTATTTTTTTTCCGGATTTGAAGCTGCTGCTGGACTTTTTTTCTTTTAGCGGTTTTATGAGGTGCCTGTGCAGTCGATTATGTAACTTTCTGTATAGTGAAAGACATACAGTGTACCTCGTTTCTGTACAGTAACGTTCTGTTAGGTCTCTGTATATTCTCACTATGCGACCCTTGGGATTTTCCAACTGAAGTCAGCTTCTTCCTACCTGTTCAGTCAGCTTTTTATATTTTTCCTCTAACATTGTGGAATTTTAGGAGACAGTATTGTTGCTGTTTGCCCTTATTCATGGATTATTAAAAAGTTGGTTTTGTAAAGGTTAGACTGATTTATTTTGCTCAATGCTTAGCCTATTTGTACATTTAAAAAAAAAAAAAAACTTGATAAATGTCAAATTCAATTTATATTCTTTTTGTTTTTGCTTTTTAAAATGTACAAGGTAACGTTTATTACAGTTTACATATTGCACAGGGTTTCTGATGATTGATAAAGTTTACAAAGCAGTTGTTACCTAAGAATCTTTTGTATGAACGGTTTCACTAAATGTGACGTTAATGATGCGGACCATGTTTGGCATAGAAGTTTAACAGACACGTTCTTATAGATGCTGAAAGCTGAGGAATGAAGGCCAACCTGATTATCTATGTAAAGCACTTTGAGTTTATAATAACGTTTGATTTGATTTGATTCAAAATCAGCAACTATTGATATGGAAAGGTCCTGTATGGTCAAGTACAAACCTGGAAACCACTGCTGTTACATAGCATATTCTATGTGATATTAGAATAAAATGTCAAATTAACAAATTCAAAGCTGCCCAGAAGTGTTGAAGTTCACCAATACTTGGCACAAGTATTGATGAACTGCTTTTCCCACAATACTTTTTCTGTGTTAAACTCAAGTAGCTCTTTCTTTAACATTTCTTTTTTTTGTCTTTTTCCTCCTAGTGAGAGAGAGAGACCTGAGCCCCCAATCCAACCGGTCACAGAGGAGTAGAAGTTGAAGTTTTTCATTTTACAGTCACACTTGCTCACAAATAAGACCCTCTGACACAAGTAGCAGGCTTCAAAATGCTATTTACTTTAGGACTTATCCTCCTTATTACTCCAATTCCCTCAATTCAAACTACAACCAATGAGAGGAGAAACGCCACAGTAAGTGATGTGACCGAACACAACCCCATATCCACCCTTTCTAAACCAAAAACCACTGCTGCCCTTCTGAAACAGGCCACTCAGTCCATCCTAAAGCCCAACACGGTCAATCAGACAGCATCTCCCACTCCATCCTCCAACAAAAAGCTTCCCCTCGCCGACAATACAGTAAATATCAAAAACAGAACCAGCTCTACAGTAACTCAAGCTTCTCCAACAACTTCAAATATTCAGTCAACATTTGTAAAGTCTGCATCAGCTGGTAATGCAAAAGTCACCAAAGATAGGGCTCAGCAACCTGTCAATCAGACCATTTCAGCAAAAGCTCCGTCAGCCAGTGAGGGAAAGACCGCCAAAGATAAACCTGCACCGACTGTATTACAAAACACTCAGCCAGTGTCCACAAGGCCTACGCCTGCTAGTAGCACGAAACCCAACAAAAACAAGCCCACCGCCTCAGCCAATCAGACAGTAGTTGCCAAATCTCCTGTCAGCTCTCGTGTGGTCACCAAAAATAAGCCTGCTCCAACCAAAGTTCCATCACTTCTTCCAGAAAATGCTGCTGCGACTGTAGGTCCAGCAGTAAACAAAGACAAAGCCACACCTTTTAGTAACCAGACCACCACGGTTAAAGCCCCCAGCACTGCAGGAAAAGACAAGGCTGCTCCTTCCCAGCCAATCAAAGTGGTCATCAGTGATGGCTGTGATTCGAGTGCGTCAAAGGAACAGGAGCTGAAGCTGAAACCTGGTGCTCCTCTGGTGATGACCCATAAGATCAGCTTGTTGCCGGGTGGCTGCAGCAGTGGATGTGAGACTGAGATGGCTGAACTGAAAGGACGTGTAGCCAGACTGGAAATGGAGATGTCCATTATAAAGGACAAATGTATTACATTTGTTACGTAACATTATATTTTGCATGGCGAATTAAAAGATATATTAAGTGATTTTATCTTTTTTTCATTTGTTCTACAGGCCCATGCTCTGCGAACTGCCCAAATGATTGCAGTGGTAATGGGGATTGTCAAAAGGGAAAATGTGTTTGCCAACAAGGATTTATGGGTCCAGACTGCAGTAAGTGTGTGCAAGGAGTCGATATTGGTTTTAGGGAAAAAAAAGTTTTTTTTAACCACTGACTCTTAGTTTCTGCCATTTCAGAGACTACCGGAGAAAAGTCCAAGACAGCAGTAGACACAGAGACACAACAGTTGAACAAAGGCCAGAAGAACATCCAAAACAAATCTACCAAAGCAGAGCAGACACTTTTACAGCAAACAGAACAAAAGAAGGGCTTGGAAACTAAAGACGCTGACAGGAAAGGCAAAGAGACCCCTAATACTGTCAAGAAAACCACTGCTAAGGGTTCTTCAAGTGCCACAAGAACGAATAGGCCAACTGTTGGTCAGGTTCTATTTAAACATGAGGGAAGAAAGCAAGAGGAGGCCCGCAAAGGAAAAACAATAGTCATGGCTACAAAAAAGGTTACCCAGAAAACAAAGGAAGGTACAAGGTCTAAACTGAATACTCAACTGAAAGATGAAGCTCAAACTAATGTTACACATCAACATGTGAGGAAAACAAATGTGACATCTAAAATGGTGACTATTTTTTCTAAAGTCACAGGAGCAAATAAAACTAGGGTGGGCAAAGACTCTGTGGAGCAGTCCACTTTGGCTGAGAAGAACGTTCCTCAGACAACAGGAACAAAACACACCAAAACAGGTCAAACAGACACAACTGTGCAGTCTGTTGACACCAGAAGAACTGAGAAGACTGGTAAAGGAAAAGAAACACCAAAGAGCCACTACATAGTGAATGCAACATACGTGACAGTATCAAACGAGACCAAAGTTCTTCAGAACAAAATAGTCCCCAGGAGGACTGGGGGGTCGGGGTTGGGGTCTGTGAAGGCTGCAAACATATCTTCTTACAGCTTCACCATCACTTGGTCTGCTCCACAGGGGATGTTCAAGAACTTTACTGTAATCAGGAGAGAGCCACAGACAAGGGGTGACGAAGACGAACAAGAGCTTTTTGAAGAGGACGTTCTTGTTTCAAAGAAAAATACAACTGAAGTCTCGGTACACAGCGAGAACGTTAATATTACAGCATCTTCTGGAAAAACAGGAATAGCACAAGGTAGACCTGAAGCTCGGAGGGTCTCTATGGTTGTCCCTGGCAGTGTTCGCTCTGTGGAGTTTAGCAATCTCCGTGCTAACACACGCTACGTTCTGCACGTATATGGTACCACTGGAGAGAGGAGATCAAAGATTCACAGACTTACTGCAACTACAGGTAACTAATACACACAACAACACATTTTTATTGTAAGTAAAATAATCAGAAATAACCCTGAGAGAAATAAGAAGGAATCCACCTTACTATTGTTGCTACTGCTTCCTGTGTGGTAGCTAAAATAAATTAGGCTTCGTTATGTTGAAAGTTAAGCATGTACAACTATGAGTAATACAAAGATCAAGAATAATTTACACAATCGGATTATCTTTTCTCTCGTTAGGTCCGGAGCCTGCCAAAGACATGGTGTTCAGTAAGGTGACAGAGTCTTCTCTGACGGTTTCCTGGTCCAAACCAAAGACTGTGGTCACTGGTTACAGGATATCCTACACTAACATTGTCACCGGTTAGTGAAAACTTGTTTTCGTCATTCCTCGTGAGAAATATGCTGACCTAACAAACTATGAGGCCATTTTTAGGCCATTTACTGCCTTAAGCCAAACATCTAATTCTGATATTTTTTATCACTCTGTCAGGGGAGACCAGCTTCATATCTGTGGACTCTCATCAGTCCTCTTTGATTCTGTCCAAGCTGTCTACTGGAACTTCCTACATAGTCACTGTGACTGCTGTGCATGGTCGGACACAGAGTGACATGCTAACATCCTTGATCACCACAGGTACATTCTACGAAGAGCGACAGAAAATGCAGACATATTTGCAAAATAATAATTCATGCATATATTTCATCTTTTGACTGCAGTGCCCGCCCCTCCCACACAATTTCAAATCACCAATGTGACGGATACCAAAGCCCTACTGCAATGGACACCTAGTCTGGGAGAAGTAGACCGTTTCATCATCAGTTATGAGTCCTCAAAGAGTGAGTGTGGTTTTCTGTCTGTCATTTATTTATGACAAAGTGCTAATGACTTGGTTAAATGTTTGCTCCCTTACCCTACAGCTCCTAATGTGACTGTGACGGTGATGGTGTCAGGGAGCTCAGTGGAGCACCAGTTAAGAGGCCTGCAGAGAGGAACTCTGTACAGGGTCAAGGTCCTGAGTCAAAAGGACAGCCTTCAAAGCATGGCCTATGCAACCACGTTCACAACAGCAAATGGTGAGAAAATGTAAACAAGGTTGGGAATGTTTATGTTAGACACACATTAACAACATCTTTAGTTCTTACAATAAGCTTTTCACTGTATCAAATCTAAGAAATAATTTTTGTTTCCCAGTGGTTAAAGCCAATGAAGTTAATGCTCGCTCTGCAGTCATTACCTGGAGATCCACTGTGGTTTATCACAGCTACAAAATAATTTATCAGGTGGTCGGAGAAGAGCCAAAGGTGGGTTGTAATCCATCAAAGTGCTTGAAAAAGGACACCAGTCTAAATCTGTCAATGTTTGTGTTTACATCAGGAGTTGATCCTTGAGTCCACAATGACAGAGTATAAACTGACAGGACTGCTGCCCATGTCCCGTTATTTTGTGCTCGTCCAAGGCGAGAGAGATGGACATTACACATCGATCGTCACCACAGAGTTCATCACCGGTGAGCTGGAGTTTAAAAAAATATCCTCTCATTTTCCCTACTGATGGAAAACAACAAAACAAAATCCAAAATGTAACCACAGGAAAGCTGCGTTTCCCGTTTCCCATTGAGTGCTCTCAGGAGCTGCTCAATGGAGCTTTGCACTCAGGAGAAGTGGACATTTACCCCCATGGAAAAGAGGGGGGAGCTGTAAAGGTCTACTGTGACATGGAGACGGATGGAGGCGGCTGGACAGTGAGAACAACTGCCATGACTTAATTTGAATTTTAAAAATGAAACAAAATGAACATTGATTTTAATGAAGTGTTTTTGTGCATTGTAGGTGTTCCAGAGGAGAATGAATGGGAAAACTGATTTCTATCGAACATGGAGCGAATACAGTGCTGGTTTCGGAAATCTAAGTGAAGAATTCTGGCTTGGTACAGTTGGCGCACACAGTCGGATTTCAACATTTTGAAAAAATAAAACAACAGCTTTCTCCACTTCCTTGTTAACAGGAAATGAGGCACTCCACAATCTAACCAGTGTCGGCCAAGTGAGTTTGAGAGTGGACATGCATTCTGGAAATGACAATGCTTATGCAGTCTATGCTAACTTTAGTGTTGATTCAGAAGAAAGACATTACACTCTAACAGTGTCTGGCTACAGTGGAACAGCAGGTACTGATTTGAAACTCACAATAATTACTGCTTTGCATAGATGTGTGTCGTCCCTAACTCAATAATGATGCCTTTCTCTCAGGTGACTCTATGAGGTACCATAATGGACGTCCATTTTCAACTCGAGACAAGGACCCCGCCTCTCTGGGAATTCACTGTGCCAGGGCTTACATGGGAGGCTGGTGGTACAAAAACTGCTACAAGACTAATCTCAATGGTCTTTATGGTGTTAACAGGGATAATCAGGTATGATTTATCACTAACCTTAAAGTTGCTATCCATTTTAATTTCTTAATTAGATAAAATCATATTGTGTGCCTCAGAGATCAATTAATCGAACATCCTTTATTCCAACAATAAAGGAAAAAGGTTGAAATTGTAGCTGGAAAGTTTGTTTTCATCTCCACCGTTGACATTTTTGCACAGTGCATTATGGGATGTGGAGTCCCGTAAATGGATGCTTAGAAGTGTTTTTACTTCATTTTGACATTACAGGTAATATCAGGAACAAACTAGAACAAAGATGGTGTCAAGCAAATCACTGTTCTCATTGTCTGGCGAAGAACTTATAGTTCTTATAGTCTTATAGTCACCGTCAGTGACTATAGTTGCTGTGTGATCAGTCGTTTGAGCAAAGTTGCGCTTTTTGCTTGCTTCATCGCTTCATGTACCCACGGTGACGTAGGGATAAAGTCGTTGCCGACTGGATATCGCAACACAGCGTTATTTGAAGTCAGTTGAAAAGTGAAACATTTTCAACTTTGAGCAACGTCCAGAGACTCAGATTGCGCGATTGAGTCATTTACGTTGATTTTGAATGTAATCTAGACACCAGGGTTGCTGAAGTTGCTTTCGGTGTGAACACTCCTTTAAGAAGGAAGTAAAAACACTTCAAGATCAGTTTACGGGACTCTACGTCCCACAATGCAATGCCTGCAAATTTCAATAAACGGAGTATTAACGGTGGAGATGAAAACAAACTTTCGACAGCAATTTAAACCTTTTTTCTTTTTTTTTTTAGAGTAAATTATGTTGGATTCACTGATCTTTGAGGCGTACACTATGATATTATCAAATAAAGGAAATATTGTGGGAAGCAGCTTTTATCCTTTATATCTTCTGATACAATGCATCCAAATGATTTTTCTCCTCTGATGCAGGGAGTGGTCTGGATAGACTGGAAAGGTAAAGACGCATCCATTGCCTTCACTGAAATGAAGTTCAGGCCATCCCGGTTCTCCCCTACGACTCTTGGATAAGCATGACCCAAACGCCAGGAGCTCCACAGACACCTCCGTGAATTCTGATTATTATTACAAAACCTCAAAAACATCATAGCAGGCAGTAACTTTTCAATAAAATTGTGTTTTGTGGTTGCGACAGCTACGTCAGCAGCTACCAATGACTTTGATTCATTGTTTAACATTTTGTTTCTGTTTTGGGGGCAGATTACAATTAAGTGGGGAAAAAGTTCATTTCTTTTTTTGTGTGGTTTTCCTCAAGAAATGTTGTGTCAAATGCATTCATTACAATAAAAAGTTGCTCAGGTTTACATCATGGGCACCATTATGTGAGCCATCACACTACTACTATAAACAAGTATGCACTGTTTCTTTCCATTGGAATAAATGTGGCTAATATGAAACACTGGGGTTGTATTTATTGTTCATTAAAACAAATTGAAAACATAAACTTAATGGATCTCGTCTAGATACAAACACAGCAACACCAACAGCCCGTATTATCATGCCCTTCAGCTCACACCAACTCATTTATCAGCCTATGTCTTGTTACATGTGTACTCTTCATCTCACTGTCAGATAAGCTGAAGTTAAATATTTTTGGATGTCCCTGATTGTTGTGAAAACACCAAGCTGACTCACGCTAAGGCCATTGCAAAGACTATAAATGGGAAGAAGGCTGAGCAGGCTTCGTTATCAGGACACCAGCAAGAGCGCTCAAAATGGAAACAGAGATTTCAATGATCACGTTGGGAGCCGGATTACTGCTTTTACTGCTGTTTGTTGTGCTGCTGCAAGGAAGCAAGTCTACAGGTAAATATAGACAATTATGAATAGATCTTCAATCATACAAAATAAGAGTATTTTTTGAATTGCTATTGATTTATTTAAATTAATAACAGTACATTTTCTTGTTTTTGAACTTAGAGTAATTTCTATTGTATCTATTCTATTGTATGGGTGAATTATTATTTGTCTCTTCTTGTCTTTCCCTTGAAGATCAATATAGAGTCCAAAAGTACATCTACCAGTTTTTCCTTGGATCTTCATCCCAAGCCATCCCAGGCCCCACTGGTTACTTCCTCATTGGCAATATGCTGGAACTGACACACGACCATCTGCCCATTCACCTAACCAGCCTGGCACGAGGCTTTGGAAACATCTACCGCCTTAAATGTGGAAACACAAGTGATTATCCATAAATAGGTTTGATACAAGAGTAAAGTTCATTTTTTCTCTAGAAAATGTCTTTTTAGGTATTTAAGTCTATCATTTATGGTTGACTAAAATGCATTTTTCAATAAGCCCATATAAACTATATTTTGCAGTACCATTTTTTGATATAAACATTTATATTCTTTTTTTTTTTTTACATAACAAGAACATGCCACAATGTTGGTTGGGTACTACTGATATTATTACAGTACATCTGCTGATTGTCCAGCATGTTTTATTCACCATCAGTTTTACAGATTGTTTAATTCGACTGACTCTTTTATTTTCAGCTATGGTTGTGCTCAATAGCAGTGATGTCATTAAAGAAGCTTTGATAAAGAAATGGTCAGATTTTGCCGGGCGACCAATGTCCTACACAGGTAAAACAGCCCCTTGTTTATCTTGCTTCCCGATTGTAACAACGTACACGATCATTTGAAGCCGTCTTCTCCTAAAACAGGTGATATTGTGTCTGGTGGAGGGTGCAACATTTCACTAGGGGATTACACTGAGAGGTGGAGAGCACACCGCAGTCTGGTTCACGGCGCTTTGAGACGTTGCTGTCATCAGTCGTTACACAACGTGATTGAGACACAAGCTCTCAACCTGCGAAAGGTGTAAAAACACACGCACAACACAGCAGGGTTGGGGTCAATTGCAGTTTTCAGTTACAATTACGTTTTCAATGACCCACATTCAATGACAATGAAATTACAATTATGTCTTGTCCTCAGAAACTCAATTACAATTACGTTCTCAATTACTAAAGTTCAATTACAATTAATCACAATTACAGAGCCTGAAATAAATAACACCAAAAAGCGTATCCTTCCTCTTGTGTTAGCTTTCTGTTAGCATCTCTTATAATAACGAGTCCTAAATCAGCTGTAAAATACACTAAAAACAAATATCTATCATCTAACTTATTTCCTATTTATTGTTAGGCTTCCTAATCAATGAAAATATAGGTTTTAATATTTTTGGTGTGGACGTCTGAGCCTTTTTTGCCCATAGATTTCAATTTTTTTTCAATGGTAAAATGTGGGGAAGCTTGATATGAAACATATTTTAATAGCTGTTTACTACATATGTGTAGAACTGTAACATGGTTCCCCAGTTTTAGTTTTGCATCAAAATATAATTTTTATAGAATTTTTATGGCAATTACAATTACAAAGTAAGTAATCGAAACTCAATTACAGTTTAATCACAACCACGTCAACAACAGAGTTTCAAAATTACAGTTACATCATGATTGTAATTAATGATCAATTATGCAATTAGAATTACAATTGACCCCAACCCTGCAACACAGCAATCTATGACGGAAAATAATGAGATGACGTGTATGGTTTTGTTTTACTGATTAGGTTTTAATGGACTATCATGGCAGAGCTGTAGACCTCTCAGAGGATTTCACAGTTGCAGCCAGCAATGTCATCACCACTTTGGCTTTTGGGAAAGAAGTAAGCAAAATATTTTCACAACAAATGACCTGTTGTCCATCTTAAAAGCATCTCCATAATGCATTGTTTGCAACGTTTTCTTTCATCTCATACAGTACGATAAAAGTTCTTCCGAACTGCAGCAGCTACACAGCTGTCTGAATGAGATTGTGGCTCTCTGGGGCTCCTCCTGGATTTCTGCTCTGGACACGTTCCCACTGCTCAGAGTCAGTCAAAAAATGAATGATTATCCTAACCTCACATCACATGTCAAATAACACCACAATTGTGGCTGAAAATTTAATATTTCTTTCAGAAACTTCCAAACCCTGTGTTTTCACGTCTTCTGAGAGAGGTGGCTAAAAGAGATGAAATAATAACAAATCACATCAACAACTACAAAGTGAATGGGGTACGAAAGGGTTAAAAAACATACATTGTGCTTTAAATAATGTTTGCATTTGTTTGTTGAATAAAACAAGCCCATTCAATGTTTTTATGCATTTCCAATACAAAAGTCACATCTGAAAGTGATCTGCTCTGCTATTCATAAACTTTTGTTTTCAATGTGAACAGTTACAGGATCAACAAAACAAGGAAGTCATCACAGCATCTCTCCTGCAGGGACTCAAACATCAAAGCACAGAACATGAGAAGGTAATGTAGCAGGACAGACAGATCAAAGGAGATTTGAATTTTCTTCCTTGATGTTTTTGTAACATTTGAGTAACTATAAAGAATACTGCTTATAACACCTTAATTTCAGTGCATTTGTTTGCAGCTGTTGACAGACGTCCATGTCCACATGGCCACTGTAGACCTTCTCATTGGTGGAACAGAAACCACTGCAGCCTGGTTAAACTGGACTGTGGCCTTCCTCCTGCACCGACCAGAGGCACTGAATGTTTACCCCTTAACAACAGCCCAGATTCACAAGCTCTGCACTTCATCTCAGAACTCTCTCTCTCTCTCTCTCTCTCTCTCTCTCTCTCTCTCTCTCTCTCTCTCTCTCTCTATTTGTTGTGTTTGATCCTCAGGTGCAGACACGCGTGTATGAGGAGATGTGCACAGTTCTGGAGGGACGCTACCCCTCGTACAGTGACAGACACAGGCTACCTGTTCTGAGCGCTCTCATTAGTGAGATGCTCAGACTGAGACCAGTCGCACCATTAGCAGTGCCGCACAGAGCCATCAGAGACAGCAGGTCAGCAAAGCTAACAAACTGCTGAGCGAACATAAAATGTAAGCTGCAACGATAAAAATAATTCATGCATGAGTTTTCTCTGGGTACTCCAGTCTCCTCCCACCAACCACAAACAAGTACAGTATGTTAGGTTAATCAGTAGGGATGTCCCGATACAACGTTTTCACTTCCGATACGATACCAATATTCCAGCCTTGGGTATTGGCCGATACTGATATCGGACTGATTCGATATCAGCTCGAATCATACATCCTATTATTACTTATTTTGTAGTGTGGAATGTTAGAGGAGGTGTGACCAAGTGATGTTACATAATACTTATACTGTAAGTGCAAACAATTCAAGTTCACTTCAGTTATTTTTTACTGTCAGTATATGGTGGGAACAACTGAGGGCGGGGACAAAAACAACAAAAACTTATCGGAGCGCTTATATCGGAGATTTTAGATGCAATCTGATAAAATCCGATATTCGTTTTCTGGCTGATATCGGACCGATATCCGAGATCAATATCGGATCGGGACACCCCTATTAATCAGAGTCTCCATATTGCCTGTAGGAGTAAATGAGTGGGTGGTTCTTTGTCTGTTTGTGTTTGCCCTGTGATGTCTAGGGTGTACGCCCCACCTAGTGCCATTCAAATGCTGTACACCACGTGTCGAACTCGTGGCCCAAATCCGGCACTTTGTAGCATCCAATTCGGCCTGCTGGTGAAAGTAAAAATGACAGAGAAAACATGAATAATTGTGTGAATGAAACTCAACAGTATTTGCAGATGCTCACAGTTTCCCCTGTGCTTTTATTGCAGCACGATTGCAGTCATTTTAAATGTTAAACAGTTGAAAAAAAATCTAAATTCTTACAAAATCCTCAAATTATGACATGTAATATTTCCCTTAATTAAATTTATTCGGAAATTTAGAGTGAAGATCTTGTAGCAACTGATATCTGTCACTTATGCCAAAAATCTGTGGCCCACTTGAGATCAAACTTCTCCAGATTTGGCCCATGAACTAAAACGAGTTTGACATCCCTGCTGTACACCACGGGTCTACAGCAAAGTTCAATAGCAATCTGCCGGTCAATTGCAAAATCTCTGTGTCGAACGCGTTATGTGGGCCGTGAGGCTTCAAAAATGAAGGAAAACGGCACCGTCACATAAACCAAAAATGAAATCCTAAAAACTCAGCTTCTGACCACACTGTGAGGGGCTGCTAGTACTGTATTTGTTTATTTTTAAATTACATCTTGTTTTTTAATCTAACCCAGTTTCTAAGTGTGACTGTTTCAGTGTCATTATAGTATTTTAATATTATACACATTATTATCAATAAAAAACCACGTCTGTAATAGAAGTAGCTTGCGAGCTATAAAGTCTTTTGAATTTGTTCAGGTGATTTTCAAACACGGCACGATGGCTTTTATTGCTATCTCCTGTCTGTGTTCAGTATCGCAGGTTATTTCATTCCCAAGAACACAGTCATCATTCCTAATCTTTTCGGGGCTCATCACGATCCTGAAGTGTGGCAGGACCCCTACAGCTTTAAACCAGGTTACACCTCTGAAATATTACAGATAATCATTTTCTAGCATGGCTGAGTATTAACGCATTAAAGCAGCTGTTGTTCATTTCTCAGAGCGCTTTCTGGAAGGTGGAGGAGGCTCCAGCCGGGCACTGATCCCCTTCGGAGGGGGGGGCACGGCTCTGCCTGGGGGAGACTGTGGCTAAGATGGAGCTCTTTCTGTTCACTGCGTACTTACTGAGAGATTTCCAGTTCGTCCTTCCAGAGAACGAGTCTTGCCTTCCTGACCTCAGGGGAGTCGCTAGCGTCGTACTCAAAGTCAAGGCCTACAACGTGGTCGCTCGTCCAAGACCTGATCACACCTGAGGCACTGTTACTATCATTGTGACTGAAAACGTGTTTCGTTTAAACTCAAATGTTTTTCGTGAGATATTTTTTGAGACTTTAGGACTTTTATGAGTAACTGACTTTTGCTTTCGGTTTGCAAGTTGAATTCACTGAAGTTATTAAAATTCTAAATTCTGTAAAATTCAATTTGTTTCAGCAGTAGTTTCTTGTTTGTTGTTTAACTGAATTGGTGACAAATTATACATTTGAATTCATTCATGCGGAATGGTTATATGTTTGATATTGTACAGTAAAAAGGAACATAATCCCATAATAAAGAGTTGAGCAGCGCCCCTAAGTGGACAAACTAAGAACATGCAGTGTCATTGGCTATTGTATTCGATTTGTTTTTATAGTGTTTTTACAGAGTTTAGGCACAGCTTTTTGTAAGACAATTATATACATCTTTTTAATACAAACACAGGTATATTCACCTAATATTTTTGTTCTACGCATATATATTTATGTTGTATTATGTTATTTAAATGATCAACAAATGTTAATACAGAAATCCCTGTTCTTAAAAATACAATATAGGCTTTATCAATTTGGAAACAAAAGAAGTAGTTGATATGATTAAAAAAAAAAAAAAAAAAAACTACACCCAGGAACTGCATTATAAAAAGTGCAAGAAAAACTAAATGAATGATTATGTAGGCTTACATTTGTGAACAGGCTGTAAAAACATATTTGACAGTACTATATGTAGCTTCCTCGTGCACATGGGTTGGTCTTAAACTGCTCAGGAGGTGTTTCCGTGTCATTTCCTGAGGAAAGGCTTCAGCTGTCAGAATGATTTAGCAATAACAAAATGAGCAAGAAGGCAAGAATGAGTTGCTGTTCATTGTTAGGACTTGTTTCGTTCATACTTGCTACAGCTGGGCATTATTCAACTGGTAAATGGAATCATTTTAACTCACTTTAACTATGTTCAGAGAGTGACAATTACTACTTTTTTTTAGCTGTTTTTTTTAAAGCATTTTTCCAAAAAAAACCCCCCAGAATTCTTACTTAATGACATTTTGATGAATCAACAATTACAACAATAGTATTATTACTGTAAATAGATTTCAGCATTTGACTAAATCCTTCAGTCTTTCTAGACAGTGACATCCATGTTATCTATACAGATGCTTTGCTGATGGTGGCCTTGAGAGGAGAAACAGTAGTTTTGTCATGTGGTTTACCTCCTGCTGAATCTTGCTCCTCTATAAACTGGAACATGGAAGGAGGGTTTGGATCCATTGTTGAGTTGGTGAAGAACGGAGGTGTGACAGCAGGGAACAGATTCAGACATGAATTATTGGAGGACTGTTCTTTGAAGATCACACACCTGGAGGTCAGCGATGCCAGGATTTACTGCTGTGTGAGTGACTTATTCAACTCTAGTGTTTCACTGCAACTTCTGAAGGGTAAGTAGAATCATTATTATTATTATTATTATTATTATTATTATTATTATTATTATTATTATTTTACTTTATCTCCATAGGCTTGTGTGTGAATATTGTATTTTTAAATAATATCTTACCAAACAACATACAGCACAGTAATTCTGTTTACATCTCTATAGCAGTCTTTTCATAAAACAGGCATATCAGTGGATGACAGATTACAGACAATGGTCATTAACAATTAGGGACCAAAAGGCTAAATTTATTAATCTTCATATGGGGGAGGATGACAGTGTGGGTTAGGGTCACCTATATAAAATACAGAAAAAAAAAAAAAGAAAAAAAAATCAGTAATATGAAATATATTTTTGTAGTCCATCTCTATTTCTGAAGAGTTTTAACAATCAGATGCCTTTTAACGAAGTACAATATTGTCTTGTGATGGGTTTAATTATTTAGAATAGCTAAGAAATTAAAAAAAAAATAATTCATGAACACAACTATATATTTATCATTTCATTGTTCAAACCGAGCTAAAAAAAAAATACAAACCAACAACACTGAATTAGTGAAAAGAATCAGTATTATCCCAAAACATCCCATTGATAAATTAATCAATTTATAATCCAACCAGCACATTAAATTTTGATTATGGTGAACTCACTCACAAGTTGTGTTTATTGTTGTGTTTTAGAAAAAATACTGTCATTTGTTTATTTATTTTATTTTATTTTATTTATTCAGTTTATTTCCGACATGTTTATGAACAAAGATGTCTGAAAAAACCTTTTATTAATGGATATTGCATGATTCTTATCTCGGTATCCAGATGTTGTGTAACTGATTACATGATCAGGAGGGATTTTAAACGTTTTCTTCCAAATGAACCAAGTTCAACAGTGTGATGTTAATTTATTTTGCATTCCACCAGTTACAGAGTGGTCAGACTCTGTAGAAGGCAAAGTGGAGCTTCACTGTTTTCTTGATAAGTATACTGGATACACTGCCTGCAAGCCCAACACTGGGATCCACATCCAGTGGGTTGCAGAGGATGATTCACCACTACAAGGAGACAGATTTATTGTCTCCAATCCATCAGAATGCTTCTCTAAACTAACTATTACCAGTAAACCAACGGACCATCACAGAAAATGGAAATGCCGTCTCAGTCAAAATGACAAGCTTACAGCAACCGTCACCTATATGACGTCATTAAAAGGTAACGACCTGACCTACTCTGATTACTAAAGTAGTGTAACAATAACCAAGTGTAACCATGTGTTCCCTTTGCCCTAGATGGCATAGAGGAAGTGTTTGCTGCAGTGGGAGACCCTGTGACACTGTCATGTGGTACTTCCTCTCATGGCGTGGGAGGCAGCGTGGATTGGGTGGCGTGTAAGAAGTCACTGTCAAATACCTCATCATCTGTGTGCGGCCAAACCAACACATTTCACCAGAACAATGACACACAGCTGGTTATCACTGAAGTAAGGAATGAACATGCTGGAAACTACACATGTTCACAGACTGTAGGTCAGAAAAAGATGCTCAACAATATTCGACTTCACACCCTTGATAGTAAGTGTAGAAACTATACTAAATCAGGGATGGGCAACTGGCGGTCGGTGGCCACATTAAGGCCCTGGGTGTAATTTTGCACATCCCTCAAAACTAATTTCCCCAAAAAGTTGTGATTCAATCACTTAATTTGACTTGAGTTCATATTACATTACATTCTCTGTTAATCTGAAACAAATTGAGAGCTTTTGAAAGAATGTCATTGTGATATTTCCCTTTTGTTACTGTCTCTTTTAACTTTATTATCTGGAGTTTATTAGAAATGGTTTAAAAAAGAAATTTGAAACACAGCACAATACATAAAGTGCCCCCAAAACACACAAAACGACACGGAAAATACACAAACTGGCAACAGAAACACAAAACAACAACATGAATCTTTATGCTGATGAACAGACAATTAACATTCTCTGGCCCTGCTATAATTAGAAAAACAGACAAAACACAAAATGACTCTAAAAACATGCAAAAGAACAAGAGAAATACATAAGAATTACTGTAAAAACACAAAACAACAACAAAAAAAAAAAATGCAACAAAAACAATTGAAAAATAACTCCAAATAAACTCAAAACAAAAACAAAGATAGGTTACAAAATCCGTTGTTTTTCCTTGTATTAATGCTCAGATTGGTCATTATTCTATGAACGTTGATAATGTAGCTTTCGGATCAGACAATCTCATTTTTGTGGCCCGCACTGTTATAAATGTTGCCCATTTTCTGCTCTAAATAAAATGGACTATCAGATATCACAACTAACATCACGGCTTGTGTTCTTTTCCTTCAGTCATTGTGGAGTCAGGCCCGGCCGAGGGTAACACCACCCTGACCTGTGTGCTCACCTGTGCTACAGAGTGTGATAAAGACTTCACTTTAACTTGGTCTGAGAAGAATCAACAAAATGAACAGAATCCATTAATAATGACTGTTGGCGACACCATAGTGAAGCCCTTACAGCTCCCAGTGGGGTTACTGGTATCAGAGGAAGTAACCTGTTCTGTGCACAGTGAGGGCGTGCTGGTGGCATCAAAGAAATGGCATTCTGTCAGCCGTAAGTAGGAGAATGTTATTGTTTGTTTTCTCTCGAGTTGAAAATCTAAGATATAAATGTGACTATAGAATTTTTTTTTTTTTAATTATTATTATTTAAATTCACAGTTCTACAAAATGCTGCATGGTTAGCACGTCCTCTGTGCATTGTGATGTGTGTAGCAGCTGGTGGACTCTTCACTTTTATGTACATGAAGAAGAGGTACAAGAGAAATTCAGGTAACTATAATGTTCAAATTACACAAACACATTACACTAAAGAGCACCAGTTAGCCTGATGGGGGCTCTAGGGGTACAGACAAGTAGAAGAAATGCAATGTCAGTCACAGTTTTCATTTTTTTTAGATCCCAACTCTAACCGTAATGCTCATCCTAACCATAACCCTAACATTAACCCTATTTGTAGTAAAATATTTGCCATAAAACAAGTGTTAGTACATAACACGTGAGAATGAGAGTTTGTACACTTTTCTAACAAAGGGTTGGGGAAGGGGGGGGTTCTGTTGTATTTTGTTCATTTAATGGCAAATAACACTTCCTAATACAGCATATACTCTGATAGCACACATACATCTCGCCGACGTCGGCAAGATGAATGAAGTTGCATCAACAAGACGTGTTATGGAAAGCGTTTGCTCATTGGGCAGACGTCACGGAGACATCGGCGTTTGGTCGATGTATTAAAGATGCTCAGCACGGCCTCTCTACAGCTTATATTAAGCTTTATTTAGCTTGGATCATTCAATTAGTATAAATATCTCCATATGTAGTCGTGTATTTACTTAAATCTGAGAAATATGACAATATCACAACAGCAACAACAAAACAATATACCACCACTAAATATCTTATTATGTGTGGACAAAATAAAGAGAGACACAGTTCATGATCATAAATGTATTTTCAGCAGCACAGCCAAAAGAGCCACAGCACAAAAAGTGACATTTTACAGTTCTACAGTTTTATTAGTAATGTCACCGATTTGGGGAGAAAAAACACACAAAATAACGCATTAGGAGTAGAATGACAACGCACAATCTGAGGCCGACATTGGCGAGACGTATGCGTGCTATCTGGGTATATATATATATATATATACACATACATATATATACATACATACATACATATGTATATATACACACATACATATATATATACACATACATACATATATATATATATATATATATACACATACATATATATACATACATACATACATATGTATATATACACACATACATATATATATACACATACATACATATATATATACATATGCTGTGCTGAGTTTGCATGTTTCTCTAGGTGGAGATGAATAAAGGGTGAATACAATAAAGGTGTAAACTTTCTTCTCTGCATTGCTAAGTGAACTTTAAATAGCCTCAAGTTTCAAATAGGTGAAAGACTTCTGAATAATGTCAACAATGGTAAAAAACAGAACATGAAAGTGACTGATCTTTCTCCCATCAACCCTTTTCAGGTAATGAAGAGTCAAGAATGGCAATGGTAAAAAATGCAAACAGAGAACAGTTTGTGCAGTATGTCCATATCATTAGCATCCTGATGCTCATTGTACATCTCTATATTTCATCTTTAATGCTGAGGGATGCAAAGTATCAGAACACACCAAAGTTACTGTAGTTGGTGTTTTCACCCAGAATATACATTGTCATCATTGTGTAACTGCATTTTCTTTCTTTGTAGACACACGTTTATGAAATGACTCAGGATGTGACTCATGAGGAACAACAGCAGCAAAACACGTGTAGAAGAGAAGCCGTCGCTAGAACGGACAGTTTCCATGACTTGTTACAGGCAGTCTACTAAAGAGAAGTCACTGTGTGTTTATTTTACAGAGAGAGTTATTTTTACCATAAGATGTCAGCCTTTATGGTTTTATTTTTCTCTTGATCATCTAAATAGATGAGAAACAGCGCCCTCACGTGACAAGTCAGATAAAACACGTCATTCACTACTATTTTAAGGACATGCGTCTGAAAACTTGAAATGTAACATACAATTGTAGATTCAGAAACATTACTTTCAACAAGATAAATGAAGCTCGGCAAAAAGGAAGAGGAATTGAATGAACAAAATGAATAACGCGCATCACAAAATAATATATTATAGAAACAAGGATTAATGCAACAAATTAAGATAATTGCGCAAAATAACTAAATTACAATTTCTTATTTAAACGGAGACCTCTAGTGGTGCATTGTGGGTCAAAAAACTGACACGTCCCCCTAGGCCCATGTGACAAACTCAAGGCTCGGGGGCCAAATCTGGCCCCTTGGAGCATCCTATTCGGCCCATAGGAGAGAGCAAAAATGACAGAAAACATGAATCATTGTGTAAATGACACTCAACAATATTTGCAGGGGCTCAAACTTTTTTCCAGTGCTTATATTCTATGACGGTGGACATTTGAAAAAAAAAAATAAAAAGACTCAAAAGTCTTACAAACTTCTTTAATTTTCCTCAAATTATTGCATCACATTTTCTTTAATTGATAAGAAATTAGTCACAAAATCAAGGAAATTTAAAGCGATGATCCTGTTGGGACTGATATATGTCACTTATTCTTGAATATAATCAGTTTCTTACATATTTTGTATTTTATGTATAGGTAGAAGTACAGACTAGGGAACAATAACAATAATGTTGAATTTACTTGTTTTCCCGCATAAAATCTGTGGCTCACTAGAAATCAATTGCTCCATATTTGGCCCCTGAAATAAAAGGAGTTTGACACCCTTGCCCTGAGTGGGAGGCGAGGGGTGAGTTATTGTTTTATATTATTACTCTATTGGCTGTGGTGTTCCCTGGATGGCCCCTATACTGCCTATGCCATGGGTGAACTCTGAATCAGACGAAGAGCTATAGTGAATTGCAAGGTGTTGTAAAGAGAAGAGGACAACAAAGTGAACTATAATGAATGTTTTAAGAGGATAATAAACATGGTCATACAAAAAGAGACGATGAAAGCAGATGCTATGGTGATCACTGAACAGCTAAGATGAAAATTAAAATGTCAGCCTGAATTAAATATACTGGTTATGCTCCATATTGTCGTCAAATTGAAGAGTTCTTCACCCATGATCTGAGGTCTCAAGCCATTTCACAACACTGTGTGGACTTCTTTAGTGCTGAATGACCACAGCTCTGTGTTACACTTTAGTGTTAATTCTCAATAAAAAAAAAAAAACTTGAATAAAACGTGGACTTGCATCACTCGGCAATTGCATCCACACAGGCCGAAATGATCAAGAAAACACACTTTCACTGATTCTTGCCAGGTATCTTGAATTAAATTTAGTGTTGAAACATCAAAAAGCCCTAATAGTCCCATTTTAGTCCAAGCTTTAGGTTTGACGTGTGATGATTGCAGAAAGCGGACATCAGAAGGATTGGGTGGTACACTTTCACAACAGACATTTCTATTATGTGCTGTAACAACAAGTTGTCCTTTCCTCTCTTTCATTGTGACCACCAAAATGGTGATGAGCAAGGATTACACTTCCACGTTGCGGCAATAATGCAACCCTCATGTTTCTGCACTGATGTTATAAAGAAAGGACAAAATTGTCTAAGACCTGGTGGTTTTTGGGACACATAGTTTAAGACTGCCTCATTCTAATGACTGAATAACTTAGGACTTTTTTTTTAGTGTTGCAGGAATAAATACAAGAGGGAACTCAGTTCATACTGAAACTTTGCCTTAATACTTCCTCTCCTGGCTCTATTTAGAGGAACATCATTGCACTTTTTCATTCTCTTGGCTGGTTTTAGAGCCTCTCTGCAACATTTTCAGAAATGGACACCAACACCCAAGGTTTGTTTGATTTCTTTCTGCTTTGAATCAAGTCCACGTGTTGCATCCAATGCTATTTAAATTCTAATACTTGTCTCCTATTGTCTCATTTCCCACAGGCGGTAAGTCATTTGGTCTCCTGAAGTCCCAACAGGAAGAAAAACTAAACTCTGTCAATGAAGTGAGCTTCACTCGCACAACTGGGAATACGGTGTGTGTGTTTTTTTTTGAGGATTTAAATTTTTGGGTTTTATTTTTTTGTAAATTCTAGGCTTTTCTGTCAGATCCGCAGTATACAGAGGAGGAGGACCTGAGTTTAAAGCTGGAAATGTTCAAAAGTGAGTATTCAAAGAGGAGATCACATGTCAATACATTAATTATGGAACTGCACATTGACATTCTATGATACTGCTTGTTTACAGAGAAATATATGGACTTTGATCTCAATGACAAAGGGGAAATAGGTAAATATGTAGAAGTCTCACTGTCAATCAGGCAAATAATACATTCGGGTTTTATTTACCGTTGTCTTTGTTTCTTCTTCTTTTTTTTTTTTTTTTAAAGACATGATGGGGTTAAAACGAATGCTGGAAAAGCTTGGACTAGCAAAGACTCACTTAGAGTTAAAAAAGATGATGTCAGAGGTTGTCGGTGACGCCTCAAAGGACACCATCAGCTACAACAATTTCCTGCATATGATGCTGGGAAAAAGAAATGCCATTTTAAAGCTGTAAGTATGTGTATCATTGTAAAAGTAGCAAACACACTGAAACATCCTGATTGATTGAAAAACATGAAAGTAAATTTAAATAAAAAGACTACCAATGTTGTCAAACTCATTTTAGTTTACGGGCCAAAAATGGAGCAGTTTCATCTCAAGTGGGCCACAGATCTTATACAGAAAAAATAGTAATATCAACATTATTAGGCCCTACTTTGCACTTCTATATATACATAAAATACAAAATGTGTAATAAACCGATAATATTCGAGCCATAAGAGATAGCAGGATCTTCACTTTAAATTTTCTATATTTTGTGACCATTTTCTATTTAATTATGGGAAATATTATATAATGATTTGAGGAAAATTGAAAGATTTTTTTATCTTTTTTTAACAGTTAAACATTAAAAAATAACTGCAATCATGCAATATGAGCACCAGGAGTGTTGAGTTTTATTTACGTAATGATTCATGTTTTTTCTGTCATTTTTAATTTCTCTTGTGGGCCGAATTGGATGCTCCAAAGGGCCGGATTTGGCCCCCGGGCCATGGGTTTGACACTTTGATTGCCATGTGTGTAAGGAAGTATCTGTTTTCACTTATACCTTGTGTAAGGAAGTATCTATTTTAACTTATACCTTTCAGGATCCTAATGTTTGAAGGTATGGGAAAAGAACAGGAGCAGAGAGAGACTGGACCACCAGGCAGAAAAACCTTTTCAGACCTGCCCTGATGTGACCTCAACAACAAATACAGCTGTTCTCTCCGATTTAATTAAAACAAAAACAAAACAATAATCCCATAAAATGAATTAAAATGTATGAATTTTGTTTTTATTTTCTCCATGTTTTAATTGCCAATTATTCATGCTTTGTTCTAAAACTTCACCCAAAATTCTAATAAAGAATCATGTCTGTGTCAATGAATGTACAACAAACATGTGAGAGGTTTTTGTTTGTTTCTACGATCCCAACTGTGTTTGGCTTTTTGTTGATAGAATATTTCTGGCTTTTAAAAACAAAACACGTATGAGGCACGAGCTGCTCGGTTAAGATGCATTTTTTTCATTTTAAAAACAACGCACAGAACGTAAAAAGCACGCAGGATTCACCGACGTGACGTCAGACGCATAAACCCCAACTCTGCTTGCTCAACTTCCTGGATTACTCTGCACGCGCTTCGAAGCACCGTCACAGCAGGCATTCACCAGAACAAACCTAAAGTTGCTCTTGAATGTTTCATATTTACCTCAGCGGGGTGTCAGGTGAGTGAAGGTGGACGGCTGAGAGCACATTTATACACAGTAGTGTTAAATACAAGCTGACATGCCGATGTGTGCGCGCGTTCATTTACTATCGTGTGACAGCGCGTGGGGATGTTAGCAGAAAACTCAGCCAGTTAAACTGGATTTTATGCTGCGTCTACCTTTAGGTCGCTGCTTGGGCGTGACGTCACATCCGGTTTAGAATCAGCACTAGAGTTCATGACATTTATCATACCAGAGCGCTGAGCTAATTCATGCAATGTACAACAAGGGAAATGTGTATTGTTCGTTTTTGTTGCCTAAGATTTATTTATGGTTAAGTATGTATTTGGGCTCGGGGGGGGAGGGGGGGAAAGAAGTTTAAAATAAATAGTCTAAAAGTTGTTTTATGCTTTCCGCATCAATGTGCTGTGTGGAAATGAGACGCGCGGATTCCATACTCCGTGCGTGTGCGTGTTTGTGAAGATGCTATTTACATATTTAAAATAATTTGTTTCGATCAATAGTTCTGTCAAGCCAATATGAACAAAATATTCCTATTCTTAAGTTTAATTATAATATTTAATTTGAGCATATTATATATCACCATAATAATAACTTGTACTGTGGGATTTTTTTAATTATTTTTTTAATTACATTAAATGTGTAGAGAAAATGTTGCCTTTGACACCAATTAAACTTTTAAATTGTGTATTAAAAAAGCCGTGGGTACGGGTACATTATCTGTAGACTGCCACTCTATAGATACGCAGCGCCCCTCATTGGTTTAGGTCACGTGATAGGTGCACCACGTGACTTAAAATTCCGTTATTTGTATTTTAGCTCATATTTATTTTTAGCTAGCCCACTAACCCTTTTATTTTAGCCCTAGCTGTAACTCTAAACCTAACCGTAACCCTAACTCTATCTCTAACCCTAAAATGTTTATTATTGTCGGATATGTATTTTTAAAAGTGGAATTTGCCATGTTAAATATGTTAAAATGAAGAAAAAATATTTGTCAAATGTGGGATTCGAACCCACTTTGGCAAAATCCAGGTTAGCGGTGAGTGCGGCGCCTTAGACCACTCACATTGTGCTTATTTAGAAAAGCTCCGGAAATGTACCTATAGTCCCGGGGACTATGGCTACGTTTAACGTATCTACAATGAAAATGTATGTGAAATCTATGAGTATTATTATATATGTATGCATTACCTCAGGTTTTAATACATATAATAAAATAATATAATTTAAAAATTAGTTGAAAAACAACAAAAACATTTACTGTATGATTTATTAAACTCAAGTGATAACTAAGATGAGACAAAAGATATGATTTTATTAAACACTTGTTTACTTGATGCTGTACTATGGAAACAAATCAGTTGCAGATTTCTACTTGATGCCATCTTAATTTTTTTTAATTTATTTTTTAATCTTTGCAAAATTCTTACTAATAACACTTTAAAAATCTCCAACAACCACAGTAGTAGTGGTGGTGTTGTTTATGGAATATTTGGTATTAGATATTGTGAGTCTCTTTTTTTTTTTATATGCATCTTTATACCACTTAGTACACCAGTTGGGTGCATTCATGGGTGCTACTGTTGGCAAAATCTAACATCTAAACTGTTATATTTACAAAATGTCAACAATATCATCACATGTTTCTGGGTAGAATTAAGCACTTTCAGACATTTCTAAACACGTGCCTGAACCAATAGTTATGCAGATTTAAGGAAGTCAAAATTGTCTAACCAGGGAAACCAGTTCAGATCTCAATCTGTGCTTATGGTCAATAATTCTAATGGTTGTGTTAACATTGTGTGATTATTACCTTGTGAGAACATGGACATGCTGTCTGTGTGTCAGCAGGATGAGCAGCTCAGAGGAAGTCTCCTGGATATCCTGGTTCTGTGGACTCAGAGGAAATGAGTTCTTCTGTGAGGTCAGTCTCACCAGTCTGACACACTCCTTTAGGCAGAATAAACGATGAACACATGCTTTACCTACCAACCATGAATACAACCCCATTTTAATATCAGTCTTATAACTACTAATAAATAAAACCTCCAGGTGATTGATTCACAATATCTCAACATAAATGTATTGTGCAGATTTCTTAATATGCTCTTTATAAATCAACTGCATATATCAGTTTACATAGTCGCCCTTGAAGGTGCAGTCTGTAACTGTCAGATCCCTCCCTCCCCGCTGCTCTCTTGCCCTGCCTCCAAAGTTTCTCCCTTCAGAGGATCTAACAAGCTAACGGCAACATCACAGTAATATAACATGCACTGTTAAAAGCATATTACTGTAGCGCTTTTCTCTCTCAATGTGCACACACCAATCTATCAGCAGCAGCAACAACACAGCATCACTCACAGCAGTCCACACGGAGGCTGCAGTGATGGCAGCGCGCACACGAACAAACACATGCACTACAGAGTTCTAGTGTAACAATTACAAATCAAACATAATGTAAATCAAGCAGCAGTAATTACCTTTCAAGCTGAAAAGTCGCCAATTTCATCTTCTACTTCTCCAGACCATACACTGTAAAAAAGACGGCGCTCCAGGCACTACCTTGCTATGAGCATTGCTGTGTTTTGGCCACGGCGGAAGGGGGCGGGGACTGTGAGCAACATCTGTCAGACAGTCCATCAAACACAATCGTAGCTCTGATTGGTTCTTTTTGCTCGGTCGCTGGGCATTCTGGCAATCTGCCAAGAGCAGCAGGAGGGACTCAATGAGTCTGTTTTTTCACACAAACTACTAGTTTGATGTAAAGCTGTCCTTACATAGTGACATAGTGACTTTTCTAAGAGTTACAGACTGCACCTTTAATAAAATAAATAAAAAATCCTGACTATTTCTAAATGTATTGTTAGCTTAAGATATCATTTCTAATACATTTAATTGTAAGAATGTGATCAAACTGCTAAAAAGCTGTGTTGACAAACAAAAAAAATGTCAGGGAGAGACATTTTGCAATAATAAAAACATATTTTCCTCATCCAGTTAAGATTAAAGAAAAACCAGAAAGACAAAATGTGCTGATTTAGCTCTAAATAAAGCATAAGATAAATGTCTGATATTGTACTGTTGATGGAACTGTTATTTCTCATGCACTGCTCTGTAAAGACGCAATAAACACTTGATCACTTGAATTGAAAGTACAGTGATTATCATTGTATAATCAGCGGGTGCATCAGTGGAACACATGCTGGTTTGTCTGCACGCAAGCACTGTTTCTAATCTTAACTCCTCACTTTCTTCCCTGGTCGCTACAAACTAATCCTGTTAATCTCTTATGTAAATACTCCACATCAGCGTGCTGTATCAATGCGCCGCCTCCACTGTAACTCCAGGCCATTATTAGCCACTGATTATCACCTGTTTATAGGTGGATGAAGACTACATTCAGGACAAGTTTAACCTGACGGGTTTAAACGAGCAGGTTCCTCACTACCGTCAGGCTCTCGACATGATTCTTGATCTGGAGCCAGGTGAGATTAAGTGGTACCAAGCAGCTGTTTTCTCTTTTAGAATCGTCATCAACCTTGAAGTCTTTTTTTTTTAAATATTCAGATGAGGAGCTTGAAGACAATCCAAACCAGAGCGACTTGATCGAGCAGGCTGCAGAGCTGCTTTATGGACTCATTCACGCACGATACATCCTCACAAACAGAGGCATTGCACAAATGGTCAGCTGGTTTCCACAAGCTTAACTTCTCTATCATCGGTTATCATTCCAAATGTGATTGGTTTTTTTTGCTTTTTTTCCTCCCTTATTCCAGCTGGAAAAGTACCAACAAGGAGATTTTGGGTATTGCCCAAGAGTCTACTGTGAGAATCAATCAATGCTCCCTATTGGTACGTCTAAATATCTCGAAGATTGTTCTGCTTCTTTCCTAACCAATGATAGTGCAGCATCTTAAAGCCTAAATAAGATGAAATCCAGCTTTTAATGATGTCGTATTGTTTCAGGTTTGTCAGACCTCCAAGGGGAAGCGATGGTAAAGCTTTATTGCCCTAAGTGTATGGATGTGTACACCCCCAAGTCCTCCAGACATCACCACACAGACGGAGCCTTTTTCGGCACAGGCTTCCCTCACATGCTGTTCATGGTGCACCCAGAGTCTCGCGCAAAGCGCCCCGCCAACCAGTTTGTGCCAAGGTTTGTCTGTTTACATACCTTTTAGTTTTTTTTTTTCTACACAGGCCCAACCTTCAATTTCAACACGTAAATGTACTGGCTATAGTTTCTCTGTGGGGTTTATAAGTGTGTGTGTGTGTGTGTTCTCAGGCTTTATGGTTTCAAAATCCACCCAATGGCCTATCAGCTTCAACTTCAGGCTGCATCAAGTTGCAAGAACCAGGTCAAGGCAATCCGCTGAGTACTCGGTTCACGCCTCAAAGTCTTGGTTGTTTACATTTGAGTCATATTATTTTATCACTTACAATTCAATTGGTGTACAGTTTGTTTCCCCAAATTCTCAGCCGTTATGTGATCAAGTTTTTCTATTCTCTAAAAGTCGATCTGCTGTTTAATTTTTTTTTAACTTTCAAAGTGCAGTGTTGGTTCTTTTTCAATAATTATAACTTTTATAATATATAATATGTTGGTAAAATTGAGTTCATCTCACTGGCAGCCATGTGAGGTTGGCCTTATTAAACATGATTATATTCTACAGACCTGTAAGGCAACAACATAGCGAAGAGCGCTAGACCAATAGTACTTAATTCTAAAATCTGTTAATAAAGCTTCTTAATAAAGAATCCCGTGCCAGGTGTATTTTTTAAGTTTTTTTTAATTATTGTTAACGTTGGACTAAACTGTAATCAACACTTCATAAATGAGTGATTTTTCTGTTACTATTTGGCTGTGGTAAACTATCCGAATTTTAGTCAGCAATTTAAAAATGTGTTATTGCAATTTTTACTGCACTTGTTTTTCAAAAAAATGAGGTCAGTACTTTAAGTTTCAACATTCACATGTGGTGCAGTTCAAATCTGCATAACTTTGGTCAGGGACTTTGATAAAGCTAAAACACTTTTCCTTATTTACACACAAATGGCAACAATCTGCAAAGTATTGCATGTTTTATTTTGTTTCATAAAAAGACAGGGATTAAGTCACAAAGCAAGATATTTTCTATCATCTAAAAACTATTCTTCAACATGAAATTCTACTTTCCTTCCAGGAGAGGTTGTGGTTGTTGCTCATGTAGCTACAATGCCAATGGCTTTCTTTAGGTTGAAAAAAAACAGTTTGCTAACAAACGTGCTATCTAAAAAATTAAAAAAAAAGGGATATTCATATATATCATCATCTATAGAGAAGGACAAGAAAAACAGTGAGTGAGAGACAGCAACCTACGTGGACTATTTGTTAAAAAGGCTTTACAAACTTGGTCGATAACAAATGCAATATTAAACAATGGTGACATCTTGGAAACCAGCTTGTGTTCAAACATCACAGTACATTAAATCACACACAACAGCTTTTCTACTTTACAAATAAGTTACGTTGTCGTGGAATGTGTTTTATTAAGACAACTTGTGCTCCAGTGAGAGAAAAGCTGCCTTTGTCTATTACATGTGGTTGTTGTGACGTACAAGCATTTCAGTTTTATTGACCCCAGTTTGACGAAACATAAAATGTACAATTATATTAGAGACTAGTGTAGATACAATAGACATTCCTCATACAATCATATGAAGGTCTGCAGTCTTATAAAGTGTATGATAACCTGAGATGCACAGACCAGACTAGAACTTGTAAAACCTTCATCTAAAATGCTCAAAGCAAACCTATGACATGAAACCAAACAGGGTTGAGGGAAGCACTCCACTGTTATCAGGTTTAAAGGAAGCGCTAATAACGCCAGTAAAATGGATTCCCAGAGTCGCACCTCCAAATTCAGTCAACAGCACAATGGTAGCCTACAATTTAACAAGCAGGTGAACGTGAATAAATTAAAAACCTTAATTTGTACAAATACTACAAAAAGCATTACTTCTAAAAAATAGAGAATAATCTTAAAATAGATCTTTTTTTTAATTACAAGAAAGAGTAGGCTACTGAATCTTGGCTGGCTGGGGATGAAATATTGAGGTATTAATTTTGCAAATGAACAGTTAAAGTCAAACACTGTCCAAGTTTAAGAGCAGAATATCTTTGTTCACATTAATGCAAACTATGTAAAAAAAAAAAAAAAAAGAATAATTTTGTTCAACAAGGGAAGTGCAGTAACAGCTTCCTATAATGTAGTCTAAAATACAACATACACAGGAAGTTTGTATAAAACCAACAGTGTAAAAAACCACTAGAACAATAAAAGCAAACATAACATGTCTTTAGCGATAAAATGATCTTTGACAACATGGGAATGATATGAGCATTTGATGTAAAGCTGTGCGGTGTGCAGCACTACCAACAATGAACAGTTGGACAAGAGAAAAAAAAAAGCTACAGCCCTACATTGGTAAATAATCATTTGAGTTGAAGATGGAAAGGATGGTTCTGTTGGGATATGTGTGCGTAGAGAGCTGGTCACCGTGTGCTCAGTGTTATGGCTGTTGAAGGTGTGATTCAGCTACAATGCTGATGCTCCGCCGTGTTTGTCCTGCAACGGAGACAAATGTTCACTAACTCCATTCCAACATGTCAAGATTTTGGTCTAACACTGGCACTTTAAATAAAACTTTGTTCTCGTAGGTCAGCCTTTTTTAGGATGCGTCTCATTGAGGTTGACCAATCAGAACGCCTTTATTTGCCTTTGGAATATATTTGCTGGAAAACATCTAACATCAAGTGCTGACTGATGTCATTTCAGGCTCATGCTTTCCGAACTGAGCTTTTACTGCTGCTGAAAGCCTCAGAATCCTAATGAATGGACCGTAAACACCAAAGACCTTTAAATATATACTGTATATTGCCAGTAGATGGCAATGTAAACTGAGGGGATGGGGGGAAGCTCTGAAAGCAAATAAAAACAAGACAGTCATCAACATCCCTCTGCCAAAAAAAAAATGGAACAAGGGCAATAACTCCGGAAAAAAATAATTGCGTGCTTCTCATTTTCGAACTCCATCAAGGTATTGATACCCGGAAGCCGCACACCGAATTTGGTTATCCTATCTTAAACGGCAAACTTTTCTGAGAAAAGCTGTCCTTTAACTCGGATGGACGGAGCCCAAACCTATATTCCCCTTCCACTTTGTGGGCGGGGGATAATGAACAAAAATGCTCCGATGGCCTTTTATACAATATGACTCTCAGTGACATGCAGTCAGGGTAGGCAAGGTAGGCAGTGCCTACCCAAGGGTGAATTGATATTTTGATTATTTGTTTTAATTATACTATAATTATAAATGATTTATTTTTCCATTTCCGATGGTGTCAGCATTTTGTGCATTTCATAGCCCAAATTACTAAACGGCGCTATTTCCTGGAACGGCTGCAGTCTCACTTCCCTGTAAGGCAGGAGGAGGCCACGCCCCCTCCCAAAAGCACACGGCTGCTCTGCTTCTGGCCCCATAGCTTGTTTCTATGTGTTTGGGCATGCGCAGTCAGTTCTCCAAGATGAAAACCATTTTACGTAAAAAGGCAGCTTTTAAAAGATGGGAGACAAACACCTGAGCTACCAGACCTTCAGCAAAGGTAAAGTCAGAAAATTGTTCGTATTTTCCACAGTGAATGGTAGGATTGGCTTTGTGGGTAGGATTGGCTTTGAGGATGCTCTTCACTGAGGCTGTTACGAGTTGTTGTCATTTTCTCCGTGTTTCTGTGTTTCCAACACAAACAACGGATGCGCTGCCATGTCATTAGATATATCTTGTTGGGAGAGTATGGAGGCTATATTAATGAATGGTTTATGTTTAATGGTTTTATACAATGTTGATTTTGTTAGATGCTAAATGCTTGTTCATGCGGATCTTGTTGGGTTTTTTCTTTATTATGAATTTTATATTCTGATAAGCGCATTGAGATGACTTTGTTGGAAATTGCTTTATACAAATAAAGTTGAATTGAATTAACGCTTGCCAGCAGAAACATATGAAATTGTCATTGGTGGTCTTGATTTGCAACGTGCCTACCCAACCCTAGTGGTCACGGCACGTCACTGATGACTACCTATAATTACACTGGATGTAAGCTCCACAATAAAATGCAGCTGGTACAGTGTCTGAAATATATTTCAGTTTTAATCCTCCGTGGCCAGTAACGCAGTTATCATTAAATCTATCAGAAATTAGTTTTTTATAAAATAAATCAATTTGACCATTGTTTCCAAAGTGGTGGTTCATGAGTGTGTTGTTGCAACTGTACCTTATCTTGGTCAAAATCAGAGTCAGCAGTAATAACGATTCTCTTCTCCACACGAGTCTCTGAAGACCCGCTCTTTACCACCTGCACAGAAAGACACTCAGCTTTTGGCCAAAAAACACCACAGAAGAAGCCGTGGGAGCATTGCAGGGACCGCCTACCTTTGAGATGTGAGTGGTAGTGGTGGTGATTGTGGTTCCACTGGTGGTCTCAGAGGTCATGGTGCTAGAAGTGGACATTGTGGTGCTGTCCTTGTCCTCATCTGCTCCATCAATCTGGAGAAAACAGTATGACCAAACCTGTATTATACAGTGCTGACCAGTTGTCCCTGTGCTTCCACTGGAGGCAGTGCAGTGCTGCCATGGGCTCATATTGGAGCTTCCCTCCTGGTCCTCCCAGACCTGCTTATGTTCAGCTTCTCTTCCTGTTTGTTCTATTCAGAGCTGATCTGGGTTGAGCAGGTCGGAGCTCCTACCTGTGAGGTCTCATAGGTGAAGGTCTTGGTCGGGACGATAGGAACCTCTGTGGTGGAGATGCCACTGGATAAGGAGTTGGATGCAGCTGTGATGGTGACTGTCTGAGTCTGCACCAGAGGGGGCTGTGAATGGGGAGCATAGCTCCATGAGTGGCTGCGGAACCTGACACTTTGCACCCCACAGACAACACTTGCATTCACACCATGCATTCCTCCTCTGTGGATTTGATTTTCACCACAAAAATCTCGCCCTCCATTTAAAAACTAACCAGTGGCAACTATTAAATCTAGATCAGTGTCACGCGTTACCGAGTGATTAGTGGGAAGTTTGGAAGAAGACAAAAGGTGAAGCTAAAGGTTAAGATTTCGTGGGAGTGTTAGCGACCCGTCACCATAGATGAGAACCCAGCGCACCACAGTGCCACACCTCTACAGCATCCTGAGTCACATGACAATATTAATTCACACCTCACTCATGTGCAATCTTGACAAATTCACAGGTTTTGATTTGGCACAATGCTGCAAAGGAGTGAGCAAGCATAGCAACCGAAGGAAAGGCGGAGGATGAATCAGCATCTCCCTGAGGAGTCAGGAGGCTACCTGGAAGCAGCGTACGACCTGAGGACCATCACTCCAGAAATGGGAAGCTGGGGATGATACAACTATCCTCCTGGAGCTCTCCAATCCATCTTCCTCCAGAGAATCACCTAAAGCCTCACAGGACGGAGGCAGCTGTGCTATTTCCACCTCTACCACTGGAAGCAAGACGGTCTCATAAACTACTTCTTCCTCATTGCGCTCTTCCTCAAGAGGAGCTCTGTAAGCGTCAACATCATCAGGCGCACGCTCGTGGTTCACAGTAGGACTTAGGGTATCTGAGTTGGCCAAAACACTGCTGGTTTCCATGGCCGCAGTCCTTGCCTCTGAACCAGTGGATATTGGGCTAAGGAACACACTCTAAAATGACATTAAAAAAAATCACCAGGTGACAATGAGGAGGTGAAACATGTGCGTTAAACACTACAAAATGGAAATCTATCATGGCAAACAATGAAAGCATAGACAAATAAATTCAAAAGAGTCATCATGCACGAATGGTACATTTTTGACATGAGCACAAAGTGTTGAGAGATTGTGATCGTAGAGATGTCATTGTGAAGACTGATATATGGATACATTTTAAGGAAGTATATGTCAAAATGCAGAATGGCAGAGATGTGTGAGCTGCTTCTAATCAGATAAATCAGTTGTGCTGAAAGAAAGGTAAGTATACAAGATTAAGTACCTTACCAAAAAGCTCATGAAAAAACATATACTAGAAATTAATCCAAATGTATTTCTTCTTTAGAAACGTTTACCAGTAAATATTTTGCTTTCACACCATTATTTCTTAAAAATGTACAGTAAACAAAATACTTTCTTTGCTGTACCGCAAAGATAAATACCCATTTAAAACAAATGCTCCCTTATTTGTGTGTCAACATATTTCCTTAACTGGGAAGATATTGACATTAGTCCCATGTTTATATTTATAATTATGTTATTAGTACATGGACTAATATACTTAAATGGCACCCTATTTCAATGACAAAACATTCCTCTGCACTTCAAATATCATTACATTAGATGATAAATCACATTTAGAAAAAACATGTTTTTATGTTTATATGAAAGGCTTTTTATTCTTTGGTTAAGGTTGATTGTCAAAACGTCATGCAACAAGGAATGTCATACAGCTGCTTTCTGAAGGATAAGTATATATAATAAGATACCAAGTTTCACAAATAAGCTGCACCAAAGTCGTCAATGTCACCAAGGAGGGACAGTGAATGCTGCCTTTTTCTTCAGGAAAAAACATTGCTCTTCTACACAGAGTTCAGAAGAAAATGTCACAGTGCTTGTTTGACTATTTGAAGACAATATTTTAGACATAACATACCTTGATAAATGTATAAAAACAGGCTCAAAGTGATACGGCCAGACATCAAAAACTCCCAGAGAAAAGTCAGTTTTATGAAGATTAGCTAAAGTACGGTATTATGAAGTCTTTTGGGAAACAGTCTCTATGAGGTTGGAGAAGCCAAAAAAAACCTTCTCTTAGTGGGAAACAATGTGTCAGAGTCTTATTCAATGCAGGCATGAAAAAGGAGCAGCTTGTCGAGTGAGGCAGGGAATGGCGGGTGAAAAATGTTGTGATGTCGCAGAAGACACAAAGAAGAAGAACAGAAGAAGCAAAAGCTAGAGATGGATGGTCAAATGGGCTAGGTCTGCCCTCCATGGGTCTCATTCACACCTGTGTGGTATTTCCGCAGCGTGGAGCCCACCCCTCAGCTGCGTTTGGAGTAGAAGTCTAGCAGTGGGCCGCGCGGGAGGCGGATGACAAACTGAAGGGGAGGAGGAGGAGGGAACATAGATGAGAGGGAGGACCAATGTTCCATAGTTCATTTATCCAAGCCAGAGTGACACAACAGCCCACTAAGAAGTGACTCTGATGGGACTTCAGTCCAACAAAATTAAACTTCGATTTTATTCGTCCGGATCATGGAAATGTTAGTGATACATGCGTTTTAACGTGATTTATCTTTTTCCATGTCCAACAAATCACTTTTGTTTTGAAAAGACAGGAAGTCAAGTACACTTGCTGGCAAAAGAGAGAGTTTTTTAGACATAACCCTACTTTGGTAACAGAACAATGGTGGAATTGTAGCTTAAACAATGACAGGTGGGAAACTCCAGAGAACCACAGTCACACACAGTTTTAAAATGTTTGCTTAATAGAAGCTGTTGGTAATATCTTGTAAATTTATTGCTTAAATGTAGCTTTATAACTGTATTCTTATTGTATTATATGCAGTTGGTCATTTCAGGATATCCACTAAGTCCTCCTTAAATTAGTATTATTGTAATTATGGCTTTGGTGAATATTTTATATTTATTCCAAAATTAGAATCATAGACAGAAATTACTCATTCACACCACAACCTTTTTTCACAATAACGACAACCCTCCGAGAGCACTCAGTCATTACACAAGGCGATGTGGATTGCCTTGCTTAAAGGTAAAGTATTGTTATTATCGTTACTACACATGTCAAGGAGGTAATATTCTAATAGTCTGTTAGCAGGATTACATCAAAAGTACTGGTATTTAATGGATTTTGATAAAATTTTAACTAAAAACAGACCGTACGCCATGGAAGATTCCATTACTTCTGGTTGATTGATTCTGGATCAGTTTCAAAAATAGAAAATCCCTGTTTCACGTCATTAGGAGAATTTTATTAATTAATATCTTGATCAAATATGACTCAGTTATGTCGGGTCGATTCCTCAGTTATGGTGGTTCTGGACTTTGCAATTCATCACAATTTTTTGTGGGAAAAAAATGTTGGTGCTCATACATTTGGACCAACTGTACCATTATCAATGGGGATGAAAATGACTCAAACGCTGTTAAAGTGTGAATGATCAAGGTAGCATGATCAGGATCACTGATCCAGATAACTGTGAATATCTGGAAAAGAGGATATTTGATGCTTGGCTCTCTGAGTGTTCTTGGTATTATTATTATTATTATTATTAATATGCAAAGGGTTGTGCAGCACTAGTAAAAATGTCTATTGCCAGTAGAAGTGCACTTTGACTGCATGGTCAAGTGAATGAAAAACATGCTTGGACAAAGCAAAGAGTGTTGATTTCTTTAAGGCAGAAAGCAGACGTGATCTCCGACTGCTTATATCAACTGTCAGTTTGCTTTGATTTTAATGCAGTACAAATGTATTCTGATGGCCATGTAACAGTTTGGGGGCATTAGTCGTCAAGTACGGATGCTCTGTGTTCAAGCTGTTCAAGGATTTAATGCAAAGAGGAGGCAAAGTGACTCTCTGCATATTAGACTTTTACGTGATGGCTGTGTGACTAACTGGTGTATTGTGCTGGACTAAAGGCATGGCGTAGAGTATTATCTGTTACTGTTAGGAAGCCTGTCTCTTCTTTGTAAAACAAGCAAAGCTTATTAAAAAAAAAAGCAGCAGCCAAAAAAAAGAGGTGGAAGCAGGATGAAAAACAATAATAAAAAAAAAAAAAACATTGAAGAATCAGAAGCAGAAAGAAAGTCAGCGACAAGGGAGAAACGACCGGGTGGTCTTTGTTCAAAACCCGTGCAACACTCATAGTGGTCATCTTTGAGTCATGCATTTCAAAGTCAGGACGGTCAGTCATGCAATGTTAACATGTCAGGGTATAGAGGCAACCAATGCAGAATGTGTGAGGTCTCCAGAGGTTGGACAACCTTTCCCACAGACACCTCAAACACATCAGGCTCCAAACAGAAAGAGCAAAAACACAAACCCCGCTGCAACTTTCCAACTGCGTTCTGCCAAAACATGCATGTGTTTCCAAGTACATGCCTGGGCCTTAGACACTACATGCAAAGCCCAAACAGACAGAGAACAAGAGCAGCAGTTGGAAGAACCAAAGTCACTCCGAATGCATTGAAACACCAGAATTATTTGCAATAATTGCAAATAATATAATTTAACATGAACTTTTATCCATGACTCAACAATGAAGGGGCATTTTCAGGTTCCTCTGATTTACCATCCAATCTAACAACAGAGCAGTGATAACACTACAGGCCTCCACACAATAACTCGCAAGAACAGAGAACTTCCTTTTTGCTCATTATATGGCAAAAAAAGGTTTGTTTTGTCCATGATGATACTTACAAACAAATATACGTGACCAATTACCAGAGCAATGTGGCAAGGAGACGATAGCAACAAAAGCACAACAGAATGAATATTTGCAGTGGACATGTGTGATTGCATTGGAGAATAAAAAAAAGGAATGTATGTTTTATGTGTATCGGCTACATTTTATCGAGTGGCACCTCCCTGCAGAGGCACAGCTTTAACGCTGTTAATGGCGAAGGTCATAATAAACTGAACAGTTTTTGGCAAAGGTACCAGAAAATATGTATAACAAAAGTTATCAAATTATTATCCATATCAAGGCAAAAGCATGCAGAAAGAAAAACAAAGATTGCATTAAAGATGCAATCCTTTCTTTTTCCATATCAATTTTTGAAATACAGTAGGCAAACGATTGATGGTCTTATGTGTGAAAAATAAAACAGCATTTATTCAACACGCACCCACTGCAAAAATATGACAATGAAATGATTCAAAGACTCCAACAATGCTGAACAAAGTCGTGCCCTGACAACACGGGGAGCAAAAAGTGTGAGAACTCCTAAAAAGTGGCTGCAAGAAGACACACATTATAGAAGAAAAAGAAAATCTCTGTCCTTGTAAAGTTTGTAGAGGACTTTGGTCAGATATAGGAAGTACAACAGCCAATGAAGTGTTGAACTAACAGATGTAATAAACTAAAATAAGTTGACACGTACCCCGTCAGCACTGGGCAGAGGCTGACCATTGATCCCCAGGGTGCGGAATGGAGAGTGTGTTGACAGACGCTTGTCCCACTCGCTGGGCCTGCTCTCCGGGACGGCTTCCATGAAGTTCCTCTTCAGCTCACTGATATTGGCGTGATGCTTGAGCAGGTCCTCCTGAGGCTTATCAAATTCCTACACAGAGGAAAGCCAAGGAGGGAGGTGACATTGCGGTGCCGGGGAGGAGAGAATTGAGGAGAGTGGGGTTGCAACAAGGACAGTTGGAGCAAGAAAAACAACACGGGGGGGAGCAATTACACAACGTCAATATGGATGGAAGAAGGCAGAGAGTGTGAGGGTAAGATAAGGGGAGGGATTTACAAACAGACGAGAGGAAAAGCACAAAGTTAGAATATGATTTAGGGTATTTATGGCAGTGACTTAAAGGTTAAACACAAGCAGAAGCAAGATTAACAGGAGCACTGAATAATGAGGCGGCCTTATTCTACATATGGTTTCTTGATAGATTATCAGAAACTCCTTAAAAAAAAAAAAAAAATCAATATATTTAATTGACACCGTGTCTAGCACACAAAGGATAACACTTTATTTAGAGTTTTATATATAAGGCTGTCATTACGCTGTCATTAGCATGAATAAGGTGTCATGAAGGCTGTCATTAAGTGTAGTTCGTTACCCTAACCCTTCATTACCCTAACCCCTAACCCGAACTCCAAACCTTAACCCTAAACCTACTTAACCCCACCCGTTCCCTCCACCTAACCCAAAAAATGCCAACATAGCTCCAAATGTGTCATAATTTGGCAAACAACACTTAATGTCAGCCTTCATAACACCTTATTCATGCTAATGATAGATAATGTCAGCGTAATGTCAGCCTTATGCATAAAACTTCACATAAAGTGTTACCGCAGAAACTTTGCAAGGAGTCCTGGTATGATTTATCAAAGTTTTAAAATCAAAAGTGCATGAAGGATATAAAAGAAAAGAGCAGAGCATTGAGGATCTGTTTTACAGCATTGGGCTTGCGGTGAAACATGTCAAACTGCGAAATCAAAAAGCAGGTGATGACAGCAGACGCGACTCAGGTTTTGAAGATGAAGCCTGTTCATTTCAAAGTCAAAAAACAAAAGCAGCAGCAGCAGCCATTGGGCAACATTTAGCTCCCAGTTGATCTTTTTACTTATCATGACCAGTAATGATGTGCGCTCCATCCACAAATCAACTATTTCAAAAGTACCACAGCAAATATGCAGCAAACATTAATACTTTCAATGATCAACTTAATCAATCTTGTATACTGATTAAAATATGAAGATAGATGAAAGCCGACGGTGAATAGCAAGAGCAGGAGAATACTGATGGTGTAGACCAGTGGTTCCCAAACTTTTTGTGCCCAAGGCGCACCAAAGGACAAGTAAAAATCTGAAGACACACCTATTGTGCAAAATAGCCTTTATAACATGTGTTATCACTCAAATCATGAACAATATTTGTAAATGTGCATAATTATTTGCCAATGCCAAATAAAATGTGATGACAACTATATTGCTCACAAAATATTTATTAATTATATATATATATATATATATTAAATGATTAAACTTTTTTTAAATAACATTTTTGAGCCGTTAGCCACCAGTTTGGTGTATCAGTTTGTTCCATTTAAAACATTATTAGAAACTGCATACAAAAGACTGGAATGTATCATAAAAAATGTTACCATCTACTGTAAATCCTATTGGAATATATTAATTAATGGTATTGTAGATGTCCCAGAATGGACTTAGATAGCTAAATTTAGCATCCAATACACATGTAGGAATCCTGTTTTTTATGAGATCAGCAGCACTCTCCTGAATCAACCCGGATTAGAGTTGTGTTGCCACACACATACACACAGTTATGTAATCTATAGAAATTTACACTGAATGCGAGAAGTGTGAATCATGCCCAATGCAAGCGTGATATCAAAAAGCAGCCAGTGTGCCAAAGAGCAAGAAAATAATAGCTGGAGAACGTCGTCTCCAGAAGGGATACAAACCTCCAACATTAAAAGGCTATGTCTGACATAAATTGAGTCACCCTCAATTTTCTTAGCTCTTTTCTGTGAAAATGTAAAGAACAAAAAGGAGTGGGTTTGTTTCGGTGCTCCTTTTGACTGGCATCAAACTATCACAGCTTTACACATGCAGACAAAGTTCACTACAGTGTTAATACAAAAGTGTTCAGGGATTAACATGCAAAACAGTTTGAGGCTAAGTGGCCAAAGAGGCCAAAAGTATACCATTACAAAGAAGCAAAGAAGAGTCCTCTTTCTCAAGTGCTGACAGATGTGATAAAATACCAGTTATCATGCCTCTTTTTTAAGAAAATACATTTCAGCTTTTATCATGCATGTGTGCATTCCAGTGTTTACAAATGCAAGCAATGGAAAGAAGTGAATCGAGACTAAGAATCTACAAACAAGCACATTCTGAGGCAAGCACAATCGTATCCTACTAAAGTGGTGTGAAAAAGTGTTTGCCCCCCTTCCTGTTATCTTACTGTTTTGCATGTTTTCCACACTTAAATGTTTCAGATCAAACAAATTTAAACATCAGTCAAAGATAACACAACTAAACACAAAACGCAGTTTTAAATGAAGGGTTTTATTAATGAGGATGGCCATGGCCTTGTGTGAACAAGTGTTGCCCACCAACTCCTGTTAACTTAAAACATAACTGTGGTTGATCACACCTGAGTTCAATTTCTGTAGCCACACCCAGGCCTGATTACAGCACACCTGTTCTCAATTTAGAAATCACTTAAACAGGAACTACCTGACAAAGTGAAGTAGACCAAAGATCCTCAAAAGCTATAGACATCATGCCGAGATCCAAAGACATTCAGGAACAAATGAGAAAACGTAATGGAAATCTATCAGTCTGGAAAAGGTTTATAAAGCCATTTCTAAAGCTTTGAGGACTCCAGTGAACCACAGTGAGAGCCATTATCCACAAATAATGAAAACACAGAACAGTGGTGAACTTTCCCAGGAGTGGCCGGCCAGTCAAAATTACCCCAAGAGAGCAGCGACGACTCACAACCCCACAGACCCCACAACAACATCTAAAGAACTGCAGGCATTTCTTGCCTCAGTTAAGGTCAGTGTTCATGACTCCACCATAAGAAAGAGACTGGGCAAAAATGGCCTGCACGGCAGAGTTCCAAGACGAAAACCACTGATGCTGTTTTGCTGCTTCAGGACCTGGAAGACCTGCTGTGATAAGCATGAATTCTGCTTTCTACCGAAAAAATCCTGAAGGAGAATGTCTGGCCATCTGTTCGTGACCTCAAGCTGAAGTGAACCTTGGGTTCTACAGCAAAACAATAATCCAAAAACAATGACGCCGGAATCCTGTACCCACTGTGCTTAGAATTTTTTTTTAAGGTGTGGGGGGAAAAAAAATTCCTCTCTCCGCTCCGTTTTAAAACAGAAACCGAAACTCAACCTCCCATACCGGTATATTTGCGAACGCTTTAGTGACAGTTTTTCGCAATAGAGACCATAGTAACAAGTGTGTGGACTTTATTTTGTGCTAGTGGAGATTTTTGTGGTTTTTTAGACTGACACAAATCCATGTATCACTGTAGTTCAGCCCGTCGTTATAAGTGTGCCATGGGGGCCCCGGCCTGCCCCAGCGCAAGCATTGTGCCCACCGACTTTGTAACACAGGTTTTTTTTTAAAATAGGATAATAACTATTTTTTTGTTATTGAAGTTTGCATTATATTACTTTTTATCTTTAAAATATTAAGAAACATTAGTGTTTGTGTATGATCTTTATTTTATTGATGTGAATCTATACAGCAACAGCCGAGTCAAAAAGGAAGGGACGTCAATTTATTTAGCGGCTTATGTTTGTGAAATTATCTACCTACCGGTGTTTGTATTTTACCTAACAGATACTACAAGCCGAAAATATGGACTTGTACACAGCGGTGATACTAGTGAACATTACATCAAACTGTATAAAGACACTGCATGCAAAAAAAAAAGGCTTTGACACACTGTGGGACCTCAGCTCCTCCAGGTACGGCTGCTGATACTGATCCAGTGACCGGTACTGACCCAAGCAAGATTTAAACGGACAGTGTGCCAGAACCTTCGTGGCTTTCACAGTTGAGGAAACATTTTGGGCAGCCACAAGGTGAAATAGACAGTGTTATTAATGTGGTTGTAAGGTGAGATGGATGCGCGTTTTGAGGAGCGCAGCACCTGCTGCTCCGAACCCAGGGGTTTAGAATAATTTCCTGGATCCATCAAAGCTAACCCCTCAACTCAGATTGGCTGGAAACAACATGTTTGAAACTGAATTTACTGAATTTACAATGTGAATTCCTGATGAGGAAGATGAATGATGTCCCAGTTCCCCACAAAGACGACAAATGGACAATCGCCAACGTCCTCAGCACATTTAACGGTTCACTTCAACCTACTGCCTTTCTCTTACCTTATAGATATAAAGCATCGACAGTCACCTGTGAAAACTAATTTTCAACAATTAAAAACGTGTCCACGAAAGGTACAGCTATTTCAGTTTGCTTTTGAAAAGGAGCTCGTATATGTGCGTGCCGAACCAGTTATTAGATTTAGGGGGCAAACACTTTTTCACACAGGGTCATGTAGGTTTGGATTATTAAGAAAACTTCATTTAAAAACTGCATTTTGTGTTTACTTGTGTTATCTTTGACCAATGTTTAAATTTGTTTGATGATCTGAAACATTGAAGTGTGGAAAACATGCAAAAAAGTAAAAGATCAGAAAGGGGGGCAAACAATTTTCACACCACTGTACGTTTAATCATTCTGATCAGAGTTCAAAATAAGAGTTTGTTTGCCTTGAGGCACAACAGGAGAGAACAGAGAGATTTTCTTAATATTTTGGAAGAGATGCTACAAATGGTGATCTAACCCCCAATGGAAAGATCATTAGTGGCAAAGATGTACTGTACGACGCTAAGACTCTGACCTTTCGCATTCGCACCATCTCCACGCCCGTCAGCTCAGACTCGTGCTAACCCAGGGAGAAAGGGACACAGGTTAGCAACACACGTCTCTCATGCAAGAGGCCTGTGTCCAAATCACTAACCTGAATGTCCCCATTGATGGTGGAAATGATGGAAGAGTCTACTTCCCTCTGGTCCCTCCACACTGCTGACTACAGCAGTAAGAGAAACAGTCCATACTCAGTCATACCTATTTTCTTTTATCAAACTCTAAACTATTTACATTTTATGTGCCTTCAACTCATCTTTCGTCCTTCACGACATCATTTTTTTTTTTAGAAATCTTTACATTACAAACCACCAAACAACCAATAGTTGAATACCTTATCTTCAGCCACAGTCTCAATTTTGGAGGGCTCTACAGACTCGACGGTGACTTCCAGCTTCCGCTCCTCCTGGCGGCTGGTCTTGATGGGGGTGGAAGTCTGTGGTTGATCGAGCGGTGCCAGGGGGATTCCAGCCTCCAACAGAGCTGCCTGGGAGAAGACTGGAGCACTGACAGGGCGTGCACCCCTTTGTGTGATCACCACTGGACAAATAGTAAAGAAAACAAATGGTTGGAATTACAAAGAGAGTATGAGCAGAATGTTTTGAGGGCATACAATTGTGCATACACACGGAAGAAAAAGATACCTTTAAAAAGCGCTAAAATACTTACCAATTTCCGGTTGAGCAACCTGGCAAAAGCAAAAGCTGCAGTGTCTACTCTTACCTTAATCGTTCTCTGGTTCCCCTGGTTTTAGAAAAGCCACACACACACACACACACACACACACACGTAGACCCTGAGCATGGGTCTACAAAACAATATGCGGAAAACACATTTCGCTTTTCCACTACAAGCAAAAAAAATGGATGAGAAGGTGCACAAAGCCAGAAAGAATGCAGTCAAAGGCTCTTTGGGCAACTCTGGAACTGCAGATGTTAGTAAAGGTGCACAATCATGATTGAGCTGCACGTCTTCAAGGAAACAAAGCCAACCAACCGATAAGTACCTGACTCCTTAAGGTTGATTCTATCTAGTAGAACAAACCAGTCATCATTCACATGTGTGCGTGTGACTGGAATTCTTTCTTCCACGATGCGTTTTGCAAACTGCGGTCTTGTTTCAGAAAACGCAATCTTTGTTTTGGCTGGAGGAGGCGGAATTCTGACCTCGGCTGGTAACCGGAGGCGCTCAGGAACAGGCACTGACATAGGTGATGTGAAAACAAATTTTAAAAATTGATGAGGAAACAGAGTCACAAGAGTTCTGAATGATTGTTTCATATTAAAGAAATAAAACACCATGTTGCTGAACTTCCCCTCCTCTAATTAATACCTGATTTCTTGGGGACCACATCGAGTAGAATAAACCAATCATCATCTAGCTCTCTCACAGCTGGACGCGGCTTTCGTGGCACCACAATCTGCTGTTTCAGCGTCTCTTCCACAAAGGTAACCTTCTGCATTGTTCTGTGCTCTACAACTGGGAACTCTTTAGCTGCTTTCACTTGAGGATACAAAGGAACACGATTCTCCATGGCCACTGACATGAGGTACAGAGAAAAAAAACTGCAATTAAACATCCAGGAGTGTTCACCAACTTGTAGAACTCAAACTGTAATGGATAATTGACAAATGAGCTTCATAATTGACGTCAGATTCACTGAGGTGCAGAGTTAGAATACCTGGAACTTTTTCTCCAACATCTAGCAGCACAAACCAGTCATCATCCACTTCTCTTGAATGAGGGGGAAAATCCTTTATGAACCACACAGACTGGCTCATGTCTTGCTGGATGGCTTTGGGCTTTCTTGGACAGGTGATACCACATGATAATCTGTCTCAACCATTGCAACTAGCAGAAACACATAAAGGTGAGTCAGTATAATGTGGGGTTTGCATTGCAGCTGGACCAGATTGTTTCCCAGTAACAGGTACTGGTGCAATTAATAATAGGCTTTTCTCGGGCGTAGTCCAGCAGGGACAAACCAATCATCACCACTTTCACGCTTCTGACATTGTTGTCATTTGGCTTGGTTTAATTTTAGAGAGACTTGTACCGTCTTGCCTCTCATCCACATTTAATTATCATCTTCTTCCATATCTGAGGAATCTGTGGTTTGAACATCAGCCTCAAGCATCTTCATATCTGGAATCCTCTCAGCTGAATGAAGTAGCCATCACAAACAGAATCAAAAGGAAGAAGAGATGCTAAAACAGCCACAACACTAGGAAACAATATTTATATAAATCAGGTGTGTATCTTTTACCTGCTGATAGTAAGACAGCTTTTTCTCGATCAGCTTTAAGCAGCACAAACCAGTCATCTTCTCTCTCTGGTGGCAGCTCTGCAGGCTGCGATCTTACTTCACCAACATTTGTTAGATACACCTTCTGCTCTACACTTTTCATTTCTACAGGAACGGAAGGGTGGGGTTTTGTAGGCAGCGGGACAAAAACTGTAAAAACAAAACTCAGTGCTTTAGCCTCTGCTCAGTTCATTAAAAAATAAGATATTTTGGTGTAATGCTATTAAGGTGCGTGATTGCAATCGATACCTGGAGGCACATAGGAAGTCTCTTTAGTAACAACATCCAACAGCACAAACCAATCATCCTCCTTTTCCCTAAAATATTCCAAAGCATCTGCATTGGAATTATTTGCTCGTCTACGTTCTCATCACAAAACTCTTCTCCAACAACCTCTTGGTTAGAAATGGCTGCTGTGTTTGAGTTTCATTAGAAACACTTTCCTGCTGATAAATTTTGGCAAACTCAGCTGTAGAAACCACTGAGAAACAGAATAAAAGACAAATTTTACCACCCCCACCTATGAAAAAACTATATGAAGAGAGGCAGTGCAAGCAATATGGGACTATCTTTAGTACCTGGTGGCAATAACAGGATTTCCCTGACAGGAGGGTCCAGCAGCACAAACCAGTCATCGTGTTTTTCGATGACAACCTGTGAAGGTGCTACAAACTGCTTTTCTCTTGAAAATTGTGGCACTTCCTCTTCTATTACAACTTGACTCTTTTCTCTGTCTGCACAACCGCTGAGAATCAATGAATTGTGCAGTAGCTTCTTCTGACGCTGCGTTGTAACAACTTAAACAGTAGATGAAAAAGCTCAGATGCAGCAGAAAGCACAGGAACTTTTAATGTAAATACATCTGCAAAGCGAAGAGGGGACGGCTTGCTTCATAAAAGGAGCAAAGCAGTGGGGGGTTCATGCAAATACCTGGCAGGACATATGATGATTCTCTAGGAGGGGATCCAACAACACAAACCAGCCATCATCAGGCTGTGGTGGGATTGGTTGTTCCTTGTATCTTGAAGCTTCTTCTATTATTTGTTTCCCTTCAACTATGACTTCCTCTGTCCCTTTGTCTTCTACAGTTTCAACCACAGACACAATAACGTCTTCATCCACCAGAGCAGTTTCCAGCTTCAATGTAACTGCTGAGTCAACACAACAGCATTTAAGTTCAATCAGAAGCAGCGACGTCTTTACTTTTTATGAGCAAGTATTTCAAAAAGCCAGTAACCCACAAGGAGCTGAGTTCCAACATTACCTGGGTGGTACATAGGCCTTTTTACTGGGAACAGGATCCAGCAGTACAAACCAGTCATCAACCCGCTCTGTGACAGTCTGTGGTTGTGGATCTCTTGTGGACGCCACACTCCCTCTGCTCTCACTTGTCTTTCTACTAGATTTTTCTCATTTGTTTCCACAAGCGTTGAGGTCACATCAGTGGAAGTGAGATACTCTTCTGAAATACTGCTCTGTGTTCTGGTAACTGATTATGACAATGAAAACATTACATTTTTGCTTCAAAAGGTGCAAACTACTGTATATAATCCACAGCTAAGAACTCAGTCAGCATGTTTGTAAAGTTTTTAAAAAGCAAAATGTGTTGGTTAATTTGTTAATTTCTGCATCTTTATAAAAGGGTTTTTTCTTAATAAATTAATCACTTTTAGATGTTATATATGTTAGAATATTAGTAGTATTGGTGAAAGCCTGTTTTAAAAAAAAGTCATACTGTACCTGGGGGTATGAAATCAGCTTTGTACTGAGGACGGTTCAAACACAATGAACCAGTCATCCTCCTTTTCCACTGACACTGATTTCTGTCCGTAACCTGTGTCTGTGTCCCCTCCACCATCATCTCTGGCTGCTCCTCAGATTTGGCCTGCCCAGATTCTATTCTTTCCATTATCTTTCGATTTCCTTCTACAATAATCTCCATCTTCACTGTCTCACTCTTGCTCTCTTTGAATGCTACAACCAGAAGTAGTCCCAACCACGACCCAAGAGAGAAACTTTTCTTCCAATCCTCTTGCCATTCCTTTTTTATCTGAGGGCGGTTCGCTCTAACTTACCAATCAGACCATCATCTGTGACTTCCATTTTCCTTTCCTGGTTCAAGGCGGTTTTGTTCTACAAAAGTCACTCTCATTGGTGTCCTACTCTCAAACATTTTAAATGCAAACAATGGGAAGTTGTCCCATCATCTTGCACTTTCGTGTCCTGTTCTATCTGAGCAGGTTTCTCTTCTAAATCACCAACCAAACCAACTTCTGTTTTGCCTTCAAACTTCACACTGTAGTTGTCATTTATTTCAGGCATCAAATCTTTTAAAAATACCTCTTTTATTTGCTCTTCCAGTTCAATCCACTTCTGGTTCTTCTCTTTCTACATTTCTCACAAACATCTTCACTATCACCTCACTCGCACCTTTCTCTTGCACTTGTTTCTGCTCCATAGTTTCTCATTTCCTCTCTTAACATCTCTACTTCTTCCTTCCCCAGTTCATCCTCGATTGCTTCCTGCAGTCTGGCTGCCATCTCGTCAACCTCAACCAACCTGTCCTCGAGATCCTTCACTTCCTTCAGCCTGATTTCTAAAGCTTCCCTCTCTGCCATTGTGTCCACTAAGACCACCGCTTCCTGCAGCCTTTTAATGACTTGAGTTGCGACCTGCTCCTGTTGTGCTACATGTATGACCTGCTCCTCCTGCTGGAGCTGGAACTGGGATGCAGAGACTGAACAGAGTGAGAGGGAAAAGTGACTTGAGTGAAGTAAACCAAAAAATCTGAACCCATTTGAAGACAAGGAGACTCACATGGAGTGTTTTTCAACAGGCCTATTGGAAGATAAGCTGAGAATTGGTCAAAGTACGTGCACCAATCATCTTGCTGCTTCTTTGATGGTTGCAACAGCAGGTCCAAAGATCTTGTTTTTGTTACCTTGGATTCCACTGACAACATCAGAGGAAATATACAGCATGTTGAACATTCCTGTCCCCAGTGAATGAAGAATTTGCTGCTCATGTCCAAATTGAACAGTAAAAACATCCCCGTTTAAAAATACACAAGCACATAATGCACTGAACCAAAGTGAGGATAGATACAGTATATTCGTAGGTACCTGGTGGATTCACAAAATCAAAAGAGGGGAAGAAAGAAGAGGAGGATTACGGCCCAGAAGAACGGACCACTCATCGTTCTGTCTCATCTGCTGCTGCTCATCGTTTGCCTTTTCTTGCCAAGGTTCACTGACTGTCTCAGTGCCATTCTGGGCTAAATTACAGGTTCCACTGGACAGCCCCTCCTCCCGGGGCTGAGTGCAAGTCTGCATAGAGGCCCCTCTGGCTGTGAAGACATGACGACGTGATGGCAGTTATGTAATGGTTTCATGTGAGAGGTGACGGCAACCACGAAAGCAGCATACAATGCTTTAAGCAAGTTTTTTTAATCAAGTGGGATGGTGAGCGTTTGTGACATATTGCTAGGAGTTTAGTTTGATGGGATGAGCATGAAACAATAGAATATACTTACTATACTTAAGAAGAAGAAAAGCAGTTGACAAGAAAACGGGCAAATACATTTTCAAGATTCTGCACAAGCATTCCATTGGAAGCTTTAACAGCATCTAGTAAAGCAATGATGACTGAGTCAATTAGGTAAAAAGGCCAAAGAAGCAAGCAAAGTGGTGCTGTATGACACGCAATGAGCAAAGACAGTAGCTTCAAGAACAGAAACATGACCCTCAGGGGACACAAGGACCAAAAAGCACAAGGTTGCTGGTACACTGTTTGCTAACCAGCGTTCCAATGTTTCCATGGCAAGAAAGAAAATGAATGTGAGCTTTAATGTTGGCGTCAGGCTACAAGCGGCTAATGTGCAACAAGCTTTCCGCAAAAACACACACGTTGTGGTACCTGAGAATTTCGGAGAAGGTTGGGCATTGAGAGAGGACATCAACAATGACCAATCATCAACCTCACACCTGGTTGATGCCGAGAGTAGCTGCAGAAACTGGAGAGTCTCATCTCCAGCTGAGCCAGTGAAACATATCACAGAACAGCTTAGAAAACATTTGGTTTGATACAAATCACATAAGTTTTTGTACTGGATTACCTCCATCCAGGTTACGCGACAGCCGTTTGCTTTGCAGAGCGAGTGAAGCGAGGAGCTGGCCGGTCAATCATGGAGCTAGCCTGGCGGGTCTGGGCCTGAGTGCGGCCGCTTGTACCTGAACTTGGAGCCCAGTACCAGGAAGCGACGGGATGAGGGAGTCTCCACAGTCGAAACCCTGAGTAAGAATTAAAACAAAAGTGTTTAGTTTTCATTGTCTTAATAAAGCCAGGGACCCAATAAAGTACTTGAGCTTCAGCAACTATGGAATCCTCAATCAAAGAAGATAAGGGGAACCTGAAAATAACCACAACGAAAGAGTGGAACAAGCTGGCTTTACCTGAAGAATGTGTGATGTTCAACACAAACTTTCCACAGCTTCTTAGAGGCTTTGTAATTTGGCAGCTTGAAGCCAATGGTGCTTTCGTACTGCTCTTGCTAAAGAGAAATAAATAACAAGAAAAGGAAATTACATTTGTTCACTTTAATAGCTTAAAGGAGCAAACTAATTTATGGTAAGTATCAAACTTTTCTCAAAGAAAACACTGATTGATGTAAAGTGGCTTCATAACAGGGCTTTGGATTAAACATACAAATTAAAAGAGAAAAAATACATTTGCATGTACCTCTGACGGCCTGATTTTGATAAAGAAGCTGCTTCGTTTATAGGAGATCTTGAGCACTTTGGGCCAAGGGAAACGGTTGATCCTTAGCTTGTCCTTGTAAACCATCAGCCCACTGGAGCAAACCCCCAGTGTGATGTCAACTCCATCAAGATCCTGCAAGGGGAAAAAAAAGATCTTCTTACAGGCGACCTTCAATAACCACAGTGCAACAACTATGAACCATCACTAGGAGGCAGACTTTCTCACATGATGAGACTACAATCTGAGGTCATGGAGTTTAAAATGTTAATCTCTTCAGTTTAAAAAAAAAAGGATGTACATACATTTTGTCATTACTGTAATAAGAGTAAAGGGAAAATATTCTATATGGTTCTTATCAGGGGAAAGCTCAAAACATTTGGCATTGTATGGGTTGAAAAAAAAAAAAAACAGAATAATGTTTTTTTTAAAATATTGACAATTTAAAAGATAAAACCTACTTTAGCTTGGTGCAAGTCCACACCGTACATTGCAAGCTTCTTGGCGTTCTCTAGAAACAGCAAGTCTGCTTGGGCGGGACTCATTGACCTACACAAAGACACGGAGAAAGTTAGTTCTGATCTGGATCAACTTCTTTTCATTCATAAGTACAACCATCAAAATCAGTAAATCCCCTGCATGTCAATTGACCTGTATGTGCGGTGCAGCTCCATCACTTTTTCCTCCAGCTCTTTACTCTGTCCAGGAGCCAGGTTAAGGTCTTTGACATAGTCTGTTCCATGGAGCTCTGGGTCGTACTCTCCCACCTCTGACTGAGCCGTGTACGAGCCCAGCAAGGACAGTGTGACGAACGAACAAGGGAGCACGCCAAGCATAATGTCCTTCCTTAGCTGAGCACATAGGTAGTACCTATACGTGGTGCACAGAAGAAAATACATGTGAAAACCTGAACCTTATGTAATAGTTTTTTGCTTTTTTTTTTTCTTAAAAAAAGGTCACATTTTTGGTCAATGAATGATGTCTTTGTGCAGGACATTTTAAGATGAAGACAGAGGCTTTAGTCAAGGTGAAATACAGTAAGCAAGTCTAGAACTAGGACTGGTTTGCACACATTTAATGTGTACTGGTTGTTTATGGTCACAGGCATTCACCTGGTGAGGTCTTCAGTGAGCTGCGCTGGATCAGGAGGGTAAAACTTCACGTTGAATGTAAACTCGTACACAGCACCAGGAACCTGTTTCCGGATCTCTTTGGCAGGTTCAAGCCATGTCTGCAGATAATGTGAGGACAGAAAAGCAATCTTAATGAATATAATAATAATACATATACATTAAATAAAAGGGAATATATATTCCTACCTTGCTGGTTGGTGTTTCCCAATTAGCAAGGCCAAAGTAGTCTTTCTCCAGTAGGTTGATGTGATCACACACCTTGGTAAACAGTTCTTGGCCTTTAGCATGTTTCTAAACAACAAAGACACACAGAGACGGTCTAAACAATGCTTATCAGGACTCACTATGTAACTGAAATACAAGTTGTACTTTAGTCTCTTACATCAAGCTCACACTCAAACTGAGTGTCATCAAGTAAGGTGACTTTGCACTGCATGCTTTTTGGGCGTTTGGGGGATTTCGCCTCTTCTGCCTTCTTGTCTGTCTTCTTCTCTTTTGCAGGGTTCTCTTTCTTCGCCTCCTCTGTTACCTCCTTTTCTTCTTCAGCCACCTTCTCCTGCTCTGTTGGTTCCTCCACTATTTCCACGTCTATGCTCTCCTTCACTTCTTCGGCTACTTCAGGCTCCTTTGTTACTGCAATCTCTTCTTTGGCTTCCACCTGTGGTGGCTGGCAGAGTAAAGAAAACAAAAAAAAAATCACACAAATGCTTAAAGTACTTGGGGGTAACAACAAATGTGTTGCATTCCAGGGTTCCCACACTTTTTTCACAATGATTTTTCAAAACTTTTCCTAAATGTTTTACCAAATTTCCATGACTTAGTTCTGAAGTGCTAAGATCTTTTTTTTGTGTATGCATTTCCTGGTTTTTAGCATACGCTAGCTGAAGTGATCTCACCTGCGCACAGTTTTATAAATGAGGTGGAGAGTGAATTTTCGTAAATTTGTGAGATCTCGTAATTCCCGCTCAATTATGCTGCCGGTATGCAGCACTTTCACTTTGAGATAATACTTAATATCTTTGGGGTTTAACACATTTTAAACATTAAAATTAAATAGGTTATATTTCCCAAACTTTCCCAAACAGTTAACTTATTCATTGACTTTTCAAGACTTGAAAATCGTTTTTTCAAATTCCATAACTTTTCCAGGAATTTTATGACCGTCGGGACCCTGATTATTGTAAAATTGTTAAAATAAATAAATAAAATAAAAAGGATGAATGACACCTTAAAAAAAAAAAAAAGGACAAGATTCTGTATATAGCTCACAAAATAACACAATTTCCAAATTAATAAAAATGTTTTATCAATGGAATATACTTTTGCTAGTTGCTTTTCAAGGTTATAGTGGAAGGGTTACATTTTCCATTTACCCAAATAAATGTAATTATGCAATTTAGTTTTATAACAAATTGAATTTATCATAATGGTAGGGTTGTCATGTCACTGTTTGATGTTTCCTCAGGGTGAAAAAACACAGGACCTGAGTCTGGGATGGATAATCAAACTTAGACCACGGGAGAAAACGAGCACACATAGAAAACCTTTGCACGGTTCTAAGGAAAGTCACATTAAGTGAGCTCTAATCCACCAATGTAAATGTCTGAGGCTTTAAATCTCCAGAAAATGAGCTGCTATTTGGCATGTGTTCCTTTTCATTGGTCATTCTTTTTCTGGTTCCGTCTTGAACATGTTATTGCAGGTAAAAGAATTAAGATGTTGGAGAGTGTTTGTGATAGTTGTAGAAGCGACACTCACCTGTGTCTCCCCGCTGCTCACTGAGTGCTGGTCAGGGGTCGGCTCAACGTCAGGCTCAGTTTTCAGCTCAGGTTCAGGAGCTGCAATCGGGGCTTTCACCTCTTTCTCTTCCTTCTTACCCTTGGACTTTCCCTTTTTCTTCTGCTTTTCCTCTTTCTCTCCCTTCCCTTTCTCCTTTTTTGCTTCTCCTTTTACCTTCTCTTCTTCCTTCTTTTTCAACTCCTCTTTTGATTTCTGTTGTTCTTTTTTTTTTTGCTTTTCCTTCCTTTGTTTTGTCTTCCTTTGCTTTTTCCTCGTTAGTCTTTTCTCTTTTGTTTTTTCCTCCTTTTCTTTCTCCTCGTTTTCCTTTTCCTCTTTTGCTTTCTCCTCCTTTGCCTTTTCCTCTTTTTCCTTTTCCGCTTTCTTTTTAGCCTTTTCTTCTTCTTTTTTTTTCACCTTTTCAGCCTCTTTGACTTTTTCCTCTTCTTTTTTCTTTGCTTTCTCCTCCTCTTTCTTTTTTATTTTTTCTTCTTCCTCTGCTTTCCTCTTTGCTTTCTCTTCTTCTTTCTTTTTAATTCTTTCTTCCTCCTCTGCTTTCCTCTTAGCCTTTTCTTCTTCCTTCTTATTTACCTTTTCCTCTTTTTTCTTTGCTACCTTTTTTTCAACCTTTTCCTCTTCCTTCTTTTCTGACTCTTCCCCCTTGTCTTTTACTTGAGTGGCAGCAGCAGAGTCCGTCTCCTTGTCTTCTTCTTTTTCAGATTTTTCCTCCTGTTTTTCGTCAGTCTCCACTGGCTTAACCTCTTCTTTTTCCTCCTCTTTAGGCTCTTCCTCTTTCGTCTTGTCCTTGTTTACTTTTGCCTCTTCCTTTTCTTCTGTTTTCTTCTTGGCATCTTTCTTTTTCTTTTTATTTCCTTTTTTCTCAACCTTATCCTCAACTTTCTTTTGAGCCTCTTTTTCTTCTTTATTTTTCACTTCTTCAACGGGTGATTTTTCCTCCTTCTCGTTAGGCTCTTTGTCTTCACTTTTCACCTCCTCTTTCTTCTCTTCTACTTTTTCAGCATTTTCTTCTTTGTCTGCTTTTTCTTCCTGGGCTTTCTCCACTTCAAATCCTTCTCCTTCAGAGCACTGTGAGCGACGTTTAAGGAAAGAGGAGAAGAGGCGAGAGAGGCCTTTGCCTGCAGAGGTCCTTGTACGAGGCTTCAGTTGCTCCTCCTCAGGTGAGGTAGCTGCATCAGCCGACCCAGGCTCAGATACCTTTTCTCCGGTCTTCTTGCTCGATGGTTCCCCCTCTGGTTCAGACGCTGCAGCCCCTGATGTCTGCTGGTTCTCGGGATCAGCTTCCGGCTCTGCACCGCTGGACTTCTGCTTGCCTTCGGTGTCGGCCTCACTCACGGCACTCGCCTCTGTTGTCATGGTAGCCACTGGAAAGAAGAGGAAGTCGGATTTAGGAAAAAAGGTCATGGTGCTGTACAGGGTGCCAAGGTGCGCTACATTGCTATACTTGGAGCACAACAAACAAGATTAAAAGCAATCAACTAGTAGACTGACTGAGAGCATTGCACTTCACAGGGGTAAGCAAAGGTTATATGCAGGTGTACTTACACTGATGGGGTAAGTAATGTATAATGCTGCCTTTAAAACATATTGTTCAACATGCTTACAAATTAATACACATTTAAATAATCTAGATCAGTGGTTCTCAAACTTTTTTGGCCCAAGTACCCCCTTTGTCAGACTACAACATTTTACTATAGAGCATAATAATGGAACGAATAAGTGAAAACATATTTTAAAGAATCCCATTGTAAATGAGTATAATTTAACAGTATTTTGTGCCTCCTGAATAGATTAATCTATAGATTTTTATAATTTCCTGTCATCTCCAAGACAAACCCTTGTACTTTCAGTTCATGCTCTAATCAAGATCATTTGCATCATCATTATCATGAATATTACTTTTTAACTAAAAATGAACATTATAAAAGTCCATATTTTAAATGCATTTGTGTGTTAATTTTTCTCTTTCTCTCTCTCAAGTACCCCCTGTAATGCCATTGTGTAATACCCCCATTTGGGAAACACTGATCTATATCAGTGATTCTCAACTGGTGGGTCGGGACCCAAAAATGGGTCGCAGACCTGTACTGGGTGGGTCGCGGACAGATGGTCATGTTGGGTTGAAACTTTTCTTTTGACAGGCCTGTTGTGAAATGCTTGTTGCACAGGCAAATATATAGATTTATGTTTAAAAAAAAGATTATATGGATTAATAAGAAGAAATTTGGTTGGTTGAATTCTTAAAAAAAAAAAAGAAAAGTGGGTCGCGATTTAATGACGGTGACAAAATTGGGTCGCAGGGTGAGACCAGTTGAGAACCACTGATCTAGATAACACGTATGTTCTGAACATTTCTTTCCTAGGAGTAGTACAGGAAAAAAAAATAATAATCATAAAACACGATCTTGCAACTCAAACTAATTTTATTGAGTATATAGCCAAACTGCAACCCAGAGATTCTAGTATTACTCAAACATACACACTCAACCCCACGTACACCAACAAAATATGTAATCCCACAATAGCCCTCATTGTTAATGATCATCTATATCTACGTGGATCTCTGATGGAAAACGGTGCCCATCACAACCTCATTAAATCCCACCGACACAAAGGAGGCATTCTATTCTGAATCTGCTTATTAGCACTGCCTGGGTCATCCCTAGCTCATCATCTCACAACCAGCCACCCTGGATAGGCTCAGCATTGTTAAAGAGCCTGAAAGAATGTATAAAATGTGAAAATGGATTGATAATATTTGTCTGCTATGGGAAGACAGGTTCACTGTTAATCTTTCAGTCTAATATGATCAGAGAGTATAATTGACAGTGAATGATGTAGAAGTTGTGTTTATATCAGATTAAAAGACAAAAAACTAAAACAGTTTCTTCTTTACAAAACATACCAACCTAAATTGCACTTTAATGAGCTTGACTTGACTGTGTTTCTCAAATGGGGCAAAGAAATGGCCGCTTAAATATAATTATAAACTTCTAACTTGATTAAATCACACTGCAAACCCTATGCAATCCAACTACACCTCCATAATGCATTTTTTTTAAACGTCTAACTCGATCATCCTGGATGAAGCCTTGTCTAATTGGTGACTAATGGGACTGCGTTTGTGCTTTCCATATGTAGTTCAAGTCCCACTCCTGTTTGTTCGGAGTGCTGTGGGGGGAGGGGTAAAGCTAGACAGGCAGACAGGCCAATCTTCCAGATGTACAGGGCTGCCCCAAAGGGTGCATCTCCAACCGGTCGTACACTTTTCTCTGGATCTGCGCTACGGGACAGCCGGAGAGGAGGAGGGGGTACGCACACCAACCAAATCCTCTTTAGCCCTCCCATTGTTTGAGTCCAGTGACCAATAACTATGCCGCGCAACATAACTAATCCTGAACACCCTTCCCCCCACAAGACCCCCCATAGGCCTATTCCCTAGGTCAGCACACACAAACTCACCCTGGTATGCATCAGTGCCCATGGGCTCCTCTGGGTCTTTTAAATGCTCTGTCATCTCAATTCTGATTGTCAGGAAACAGACACGCGTCTAATGGACCAGCTGAGCTTTTCTCTGTTGCCCACCTCCATTTTGTGTTGCCTAAACTTATCATCCTGATGTCAGTCACCTGACATTATGACAGACGGAGATGATATCAGCCATGCAATGAGATCTATCAAAACAGCATCATTAGTCAGATCTTTCTTACAAAAACAGGATCCAAGCATCATTATATGATGTAAAACTGCTGTAGTGTAAAAAATCTGGCCTGGATAGAGCATAATTAGTGTCAGTAATGAGGTAAATTATAGATGAAGTAGGCCATCTTCCAGAAAGAGTTGCACAAAGAGCTTCTGGATCAGGTGCAAAGACCAGGAATAGAGCTAGGAAATGATTTGGATACAGTGTCTCTCCAGCATGATTGACTTAGTGTTCCACAAAGAAAACTAAAATCCACCCTCAACAAATGATGTAAGCATACATCGCATCTTCACTTTAGTTTGCTAATGTACTGAATGAATCATCAAATAGTGTCAAAATCCACTCAACTCTCTGCTTTGTCTTACATTTATTACAAATTGTGTTACAACTGCACACGTTTTTGAATGTGTGTTAGTGAAATTACAAAAATAGCTGAAGGAGGAGGAGCTTTCCCCTAAAGGTGGAGGAGGTAAAGCATATAAATAGCTCCATCTGCACAAGACACAGCAAGTCATTAAGTGGCCTTTACTGACGCGTTCTATATCTATTCCTGTGCACTGTTTTTTTTTCTTTTCTCACACAACACGCACATGTGCACACGTGTGTGCTCGCACATCTGTTCCAAGAATGATAAATCTGATCCATGTTTTGGTTCAATCAAATAACAATTTCAATGATATCCATGTCTGCGGGACTTAAGCATTAGTTGTGAGGTGCATCTCTTGTTGTGACAACACTATAACACAACAGATAGAAAGCATGTTTCCTGGGTGCAGAGAGTAGGCTTAAGGATTTAGAAGGAGTTTAGAGTTAATCAGCCCCTATGGGACCAAGTGAGATTATCTCCACTGCCTACCTGCCTACAGTATCTATCACTGTCTCCCTCCGAGCTGTCTCACTCTATCCTATTCTGCCTGTGTGAGTGTGTGCGTGTCTGTGTCGATGTGTGTTGGTGAAGGGAGGCGGGGGGTAGAAGCTAAGTGGTGATCCGCTGTGCTGATTCATGGTTTTATAAAGCCCTGCCCACCTGGCTGAAAATCAACAGAAAGAGCTGAAGGCCAAGATATCGGTCCTGTGGCCACATGCTGGCTCCCATTAACCTCTCTAAGTAAACATAGAGACACATGCCAACATACATGCTAGCACGTGCTTTGGTTAGCCCGCACACCTGCCAAGCAACATAAAAATTAAATTACACATTAATGCAACCTCATCGGATGTTAATATTGTGTTAAAGTATAATAGGTTTGTTTGGTTATTTTAATGTCAATAAAATACTCAACTTTATTTCTTATCCAAGCCTGTTTTAGTCACTTAAAAAGTAACTCCTGACTAAAAAGGTTTATTTCAGTCCAGTCCCCACTGAAAGGCGAGCCCAAACTAAGCCCTGCACTAATCGATACACAGATGGTGTGTGTTCGCCCCATGCTGTAATATGAACCGACAGGGGAGAAGAAGTGAGAAGCGTTGAGATTTACTATGGTTGCACTGAAAGCCATTTTGAACCAATTTCCAACATCACTTCAGACAAGGCAGGAGCAATTATTCCATACATTAGCCGACATTAAGGAACAAATGTGCTTTTTAGGATAACCAGATTACACATCAACTGACTCTCAGACTGTTTTGTGTTGGGCTCTTTTGGTGAATTACAAGGACCACTCACTAATGCACAGTTTTATGATTTAAAATGAAATTCTTTAATGCATTAAGTTACCAGCATGTGAAAAAAGTGCACTATTTCTGCCTGTTTAATGTTCTCAAATCTGTTAAATGAAATGACACTGTAGAATGTAAAGCTCTTTACCTAGTGTAAATAGCACTCATACAATCGAGTAGTACTCTAACTGTACTGATGCATCATAACTCCCAAAAGAGGATTAACATCAGCGCAGCTCTTCTGGGACCTTGGTGACCTCACTCTCACACAGCCGAGCCAAAAACATCCTCCTGCATCCCTTCAGGAGCTGCATCTTTGCAAACACTGAAGCTTTAGTAGCACATCAGCACTCGGCTCTCAGATCTGTTGTTGTTTTCCAACCTCTCTCTTTACTTCTTGTGCTCATGTCACTGCCCTACATCACATCTGCAGCACATAACAGATTATCAAAACAGATATTCAACGGTCTCACCCATTGAAACGGGGTTTATTAGATAGGGTGAAGATGGTGAGACTGCTGAGGCGAGCACACACGCACGCACACACACACACAACACACACACAGGCATATCCCTCCCTCAAGCAAATATGGGTATTTTTAACTCATGCAATCCCCATGGGGGAAAAGCAAAACATGTCAAGCAGAAAATAAAATCCAAAGCAAAGCCATCAACCAGAAGAGAATAACATGTGGACATGCGTGCAGTGCAGAGCCATTGTTGGACAAACTGGCAAATGCCAGGGAAAGGCAGTGGGAGTGGTGGGAGATGGAAGAAAGTAATACAATAGTCATCAAAGCCAAAATCTGCACTTAATATAGCAATCAGACATGACTGCACAAAAATTATTAATTCCAAACTGGTCATAATGAACCAAGGCTGCTAAATCTTACATAACACTCAACTTTATTTTATTTTTTGTTGCTGTATTTTTAGAATTACATTTGCTGTGTGATGTAAAAAGATGATTTAAGTGCAATTCCGGGTTCATTGATCTCTTGTTTTTAAAGGACCACATGCAGTGCACATGTGGTAAACAACGCGTCGCTGGTTGCGCGCACACACCAAGCACTTCTTATTGATAGAGATGCTGTTAAATCCTCCACCATGCTCTTCATTACATAAACACTTCATTCCCCCATCTCGAATTTATATAAGTTTAAATTCCATTTGATGCTGGAAAAACTGATGCAAATGATGTAATTTGTAACTTTTCAGCCCTGCAATAAAACTAAAAACAAAAAAGCCTGAGCGGTCCTGAGCATCATCGCTCCGACGCACCGGGGTATTTAAACAATCTGTATGAAAATGGCGCCCAATGGAACAACAAAACATACACTAAGTCATCAGCACCGAGCGCTTAAAATCTCCAACTGTGGCTTACCTACTCTCGGATCAGCATCCAGTGGGAAGAAACGAGCCAGAAATCCCACGCACAAACACTAATAATCCTAGAGCGATCAGAGCAGAAACAATGTTGCAGAGCGACACATGCTTTGTTGTGCTGAAGGTGTCCGATGCTCGTAAAGGGGCGGAGCCAGAGAGCAGACCAGCCCGAGCTCCACAGATGCACCCAGCGATCAAAAACCCCGAATAAAAGTGTTCATTTACCGTCACCTAAAACCATCCATGAGTGCATAATACAATGTGCGGGTTTTCATGTTTGCGACAAAATACTGCCTGTAAAGTTTCAATTCAAACTAGTCACAAGACTAGTGGAGTTTATTGACCTCCTGTTCTCTCATTCTGACACACCACAGTAATGATTAACACAATGTCCACAAAGAGTACAGTGAGAACATAGCCAGTGGTTCTTTCTATGGCTTTAAAATAAAATAAAAAAACAAAAATGCAATTTACACAATTTCAGCCCAGAATTTACACAGAAAAGAAAGGCAACAAAACGAAAAAGAAATAAAACATACAAGTTTTTCTTAACATAGAGTCCATAAAACATTACTGCTAGGGGTGGGACAATATACAAAGTTCACTAGACGATAGGATATACACTGGGTTCAAGATAACGGTACGAGATGATATTTTTAGAAAGGAAAAAAATACTCATAAAAATGCAGTGTGAAAATTAACCATGCTTTTATTTGACTAACTGTGCATATTTACTCTGGGTGTAACCACTAGGGGTATCCAGATCCGATATTGATATCGGATATCGGTCCGATATCAGCCAGAAAACGAAGATCGGATTTCATCGGACTGTATCTAAAATCTCCGATATTGTAACCAATATAATTTTTTTTTTTAATTTATCTTATTCAATTGTAGAATACTACAATATTATTAATATAATATACAATATTAGCAACCACTAAAGGTGGCACAATATACTGTATTGTGCAACAAGATATTGCGATATTGAAACATTATAAGATGCATCATCAAGGGTACGCGTGGCATCGCGAGAGAGGGAGAACAGAAGAGAAATCCTCACGATCTACTGCACCAGTTTGTTGTGCTTTAATTGTATAGTTTTATTTCTCTATTGAGTTAAAAAGGTCATACCCTGAGTAAGTATATAAGTATGTCAAATAAAAGGATGGTTATTTCTCCAACTGCAATATTTGTTTGGTCTACTTTTCCTTTCCAAAAATATCGTATCATATTGTTATCGTGAGTCGGGACCCCAGTTAGAGCAGGATTACTATTGCAACAACACATCATCAGTAGGGTGAAACTAGCCTGTCTCACGACGGTCTAATCCCAGCTCACGTTCCCTTATGCAGTGGTTCCAAATCTTTTTTGTCCCATGTACCCCCTTTGCATTTTTGTCAAATCATGTGTACCCCCCTTCTTATCAAAAGTACCCTCTCCATAATTTCATATGCTTTTTCATTTGTGGAACAGTGGGTTCTCCTAAACCCTTAACTGTCTTAAATATTGGTTCCCTAAGGCTTGATCTACAAATTAAAAACGTGTGAAGTTTAAAGTGAAATTTATATAACAAAAATACCAATGCAACTTTTATGTGATTACTTCAATAGTAAGTAAATACGGTCTCCTATGTAAAATGTAGCTAATTATTGTCTCCTATTGTCAGAAGTATGGTAAATTACAAGAAAATATAATGTTTTATTAATCAATATTAATGATTACAAAAAAAAAAGCCTAAAAAGGAACTGGGAACATTTCCTGATTATTTTTAAATTAATTGTTAAATCTTTCTGAGTACCCCCTGCAATGTGCTCCTGTAGGGGTACGCATACCCATGTTTGGGAACCACTGGTCTATTGTATTGTAAAATCAGTGTATTGTCCAATCCTACCGCTTGTTTTTGTTTTTATTTTTTAACATTAGATGCTTTAATGCACTTCAATCAATTCCACACTGAGGGGTCGTGAAATATAAAACATCTACATTGGAGGTGTCAAACATATGGCCCTGGGGCCTAAATTGGCTCACCAGGGGGTCCACACGATGACTATGCAAAGACTAAACTGAAAGGAAAAGGACAAAGCACTGAGTGATACTGAAGATTCCCAGCAGTAGTTATTGCAGAATTTCTGCCATATACAACTGCAACACAAGCAGAGGATTTCTGTGTGCACGTTCCTAATGAATGTGTTTGGAATTCCAATGTTTTGATACAGTGTGATCATTATAAAATTATAACTCTCTTTACCAGACTCCAAATGTGCTCCTATTGTATCCTAAGATAATTTTTTTCTATCACTCTCCTTCTTTCTAATGTTTCCCCCTAACTCCATCTACCTTGTTTCTCCCACCTCACTAGGGTGTAACACTGCCCTCTTTTTTAACATCTTCTCCTCTAATAAAGTTTAGCTTACTCTTCTTTTGGGACGGCAAGTTATGGTCTTACGTCCACAACCAAGCAATATTAAAAAAAAATAATATTGTATTTTTTGCAAGAAAAAAAACATGCATAGCTGTCACACACAAAAATACACTATATGTATCCAGATAGCACGCATACGTATCGCCAATGTCAGCCTCAGATCGTGTGTCAGCATTCTACTCCTAATGCATCATTTTGTGTGTTTTTTCCCCCCAAAGCGATGATACCACTTATAAAATTGTAGAACTGTAAAACGTCACTTCTATGAAGCTGTTTTTGCTCTGCGGCTAGTGTTAGTGTTATGTGCAAACAATTAAATCTAAATAATTTTGTGAGTTTCTGAATTTCCACTTTCTGGTGCCTATCCTAGCTGACTTAGGGTGCCATTCTCTAATTAAGTAAAGAAAGTGTCTATTTGTACGGTTGCTGTACGGACAACCCCCGGTGCTATTGGTACAGTTACCGAAGTACACATACTTAGCATCTTAGGGTTAGATTTAGGGTAAGGTTTAGTCATAGTCACGTGACCTAAACTGGCCAAATAGGGGCGCTGCGTACAGATAGAATGTCGGTATATTGATACCGCAACCATACGGATAGCCACTGCCTTAAATAAAACAAAACTAACACAAGTATGTAGTCGTACCGGCTAAAAATCTAAAATTCAAAGACAAACAGGCGTACACAAGTGCATCGTGTGTGTGTGTGTGTGCAGATACACATAAGATGTCTGTAAAGACCCAGCATGGTCCCCTCCCATCTGCCTGACCCCATTAGGGACACACGGCTCACAGGCTGAGGGGGGAGTAAAGGGGTTCATTATTTTCCTAACCACACCATCTATAGCACTGTCACCTCAGTTTTACTCAGGCATCTTTATAATAAATGTCTCCTCTCTGCTATCTAGTTACTAATTTTGTTAGAACCACAAATCCAGTTAAATCAATTTTTTTTAGACTTTGAGCAGAGAGCAAAGTGACAAGTCAACACATCAGCAGTGCTCCAGCCTGAACAGCTTGTGTTGTTAAATACTGACTTTAATATGAAGTATATATCCTACATCATTTCAACTTCCTATGATGAATTTTAAACTGATGGAGCTCATCAGTGTGACAGAAAGGAGCGCTATGAGGTGACATATACAATGTGTGTCGCCTCCAGTTGCTTAGGAACCCATGCTGGACCCGGAGCAGGTGTTGAGCAGGACTCAGGAGAGACAGAATTCAGAGGGGAGGAGAATATGAGCGCCAACTTACACACACACACACACACACACACACACACACACACACATCGTCCCGTGAGACAGAGTCAGCCTAAAACCACACACACAAACACACACTCTCCTTGCACAGAAGACACACCCTAAACACTGATGCTCAATCTCCCTTTCTCCTGTCACTCCTCCTAAAAAAAAAAAAAAGGTGCTGTAAAACATGCGCGTATGATGGCGGCGGCACAGAGCGTTGCTCCAGCTGAGTGCATGGAGGTTACGGTTGTTTGGAACATCTTTATCCCTCTCTGGCACCATCCCTCAGTGGTTACATAACCTACAGCACTTCCACCCAATTCATCTCTCTTTGACTTCCAGTACGGAGAGCACATCACACACAAACATTGAGCATCGTCTCTAATGTAAAACAACATGTACAGCTTTGAAAAAAAAAAAAAAAGCTCGGATATGGAATTTTAAGAGTGTGTGTGATGGAGGAATGGTAGAAAGGGTTTTAGTGATGCTCATGGCGTTGAGCTCTCAGAAGAGCACTAACGGGATAGATTGGTAACAGGGCATCAATATTCATAAAGTACCATTATGTTATGAAGTATTTATGAAGCAGCAATGTTGTGTGTTTCCGCCCTTTTTCTTCCAGCAGACATGCTGCTCCTCCCTTATGATGGAGTCACACACCCTTCAATGGGACAATTCTTCAGAGTCTGCATTTGTTGTTTAGCACAGTGGTTCTCAACCTTTCTTGTCTTGTGTACCCCTTGAGCCCTTTTGTCACACCATGAGTAGCCCCTCACTCATCATTCTCCAAAAGTAGAACATAACACAACTGAATATTCAGCGCAAAGTCGTTTTATTTCACCTTCATAAATTGAACAATTAATATTGAGGCATTATCTTCTTATTTAACTCAAATTAAACATGAAATTATGTTGCCTTCAAGGCAATAAAAATGATAAATACAAGAAATAATATTATAGTAAATGTATTATTAATACTGTATCAATAACACTAATATATCATGTTTATATTGTTATTTAAGAAAAATAATAGTTGAAATGAGAAAAAATAGGAAGAAATAAAAATAATAAGTAATATATATAAATAAATACAAAACAAATAATTAACCTGCCTGTGTTATATATAGCTTTTATGACATTTACCACAATAGGAGCTTCTTTGAATACGTCCCCTTTAAACAGCCATTTAAATTTTAAAAACAAGTCACACGTACCATTTTATTAGCGGACTTATAAAATGATTGAGAATATTTTTCTTAGAAAAAAAATCTTCATTTTTCCACGTACCCCCTGCAATGTGCTCACGTACCCCGAGGGGTACGCGTACCCCTGGTTGGGAAACCCTGCTTTAGCAGCTCGATGGAGACAGTAGGCCAAAACATGTTTCCAAAAACAGGCCGTAGAAACTCATTCTAATTGTATCCAGAGGCAAAACAAAAGCAAAGAGTCTGATTCCAAAGCTTGTGTTTCAGTGAAATAGATAAACACGTGTAAATAAATATAAAACACGATTATTCATAAACCTTCAGACAACACACTGAGTTGAGCTTTTGTGCCATGCCACGCTACATTTAACAAATTATAGCAGACATCTGAGGCCAACTGAGTGCACGCTCCATTGTGTTTGATCATCTGACGCCACTGGAAATAGCATCACTTATATTGGTTTTTACTGCCATCTGGTGGGAAGTTAGTGAAGTCATAATTTAAGCCTTCTAATCTCATCCCTATTCCAGTTAAAAACAAATAAAAATGGGACGAAATCAAGAACTAATGCCATTGGTATGAAGACAAAATGATACTTCCTTATTGCAACTGCGCCACATGCACATATATGTGTATTTATTTTTCTAATCCTTATTTTTAACTGTCTTCTACTTAATTATACACTTGTTAAACATTTATTCTTTTATTTGTGATACGTTCTTGAGTTGCTGTAACAAAAGCAATTTCCCCCTGGGATTAATAAAGGAATTCTGATTCTGATTCTGATTAAACCTACATGGAGAAAGATGTTGTACTCTAATAGTTCAACAGCAAAAAAAATAAAAATAAAAAGTTGTTAGAAAGAGGGAATCCCCGCCATTTCTGCTGAGGCGTAAAGCAAGTGTTCAGAAGAGATAAAGAAATGTTTGCGTCCTGTTGCCCTGAACTGACACGTCACTAACCACTCCCAATATGTCTTCACTGTCGGCACCAGTTTTAGCAAAAAATAAACTCTTTACACTAATAACTAGAAGTATTTCTATACAATCTTTTTTTCCCCAAAGATTAGTATTAAAAAACAAAACTCTGTTCTGCCAGAATATAGAAAGAAATGCTAAGGAAACTCAAGTCTTTTTTTTTAATTATTATTAAAAAATAAATAAATTTAGGGTGAAAAAAAGGTTTTCTTAGTTTTTCTCTCAGATGGAAATGTATGACCTTGGTTTGGAAACAAAAATATTTACTCAACAAAATAAAATAGACATTTTTCAGGCTGTATAAGCACGGGCTGATTCTATTTATCATTTTACAAAGCGTCACAAAATGTATATATAGATGTGGTTGTTAGAGCCAAAACTCTGCCAGAGATGTGTATGCCAACCAAACTTAGTATTAGGTGAATATTTAATACTCACTCAGTAGTACAGATGATGAGAGCAGGATGTTGCAGTGCAATGGCATCCCAACAGGTTTCATCCACGTCCAGGCGATTAAAAAAAAAAAAAAAAAAAAAAAAAAAAGTAGACAAAACAGAATTAGTAATGACATACAATACAAAAATACTAAATAGCTGAATTAATGCATCATCATAAATCGGGTGTGATTATTTAACAGAACCAGGTTATGCACAATAATGAATGCGCTTTACATTTGAGATCATAAAAACACAAATTCTTACTGTGTTAGATGAAATCAATACATATTTTCTTGTACTTTTTTTTAAAAATGTATTTCTTTTGAACGAACAAATAAAAAATAGATTAATAAGAATAAATAGATTTCAACAGAAATATCTATTTAAAATAAAATTTAAAAAATGCAATAATAAACACACACACACACATACATATATACACACATAAAATATATAATACACATCTGACTTGTTCGACAAGGGACAGGAAGACGCCTAAGCTTGTCAAGTCACCATTAACAAATGCAAAATTAAAAAATAAAATCTAAATGGACAATACAAATAAAAACTCCATTAAGTTTCTTATAAAGAAAAACAGAACAAACAAACAAAAAAACAACTCTAAATGAATGAATTAGTGCTGTGTTGTAGGGCAGGCTACAGATCATCATGGTTTAACTGTCTGGTTTCTGGTAATGAGGTTAAGCATTTAAGTCTTTGAGAAAACCAGGCAAAACTCAGACAAATGTCAACTTTTCAGCACATCTTTAACTGGTTTAGTTATTTCCACGTAAGACTGCAGCAGTTTACATGTTATTTTGCTTTTCTTTTCTGTCTGTAACGCCACAAATATCTGTGACCCGGTCGTGTTTGACTTTAATCCGTCTGGCTGCTCTGAACTCCGGTCACACTAAACACTGCACTCCGTGAGGACGTAAACAGGAATAATAATAGTAATAGTAATAATAATAATAATAATAATATGTGCAGTATAAACACAGTCACACTGTACCTGAGCGGCGACGGAGGTAGATAGTTCCATGTTCTTCATTTCTCAGCCAAACGTGCAGTAGTTTACCGTTAGGACGTGATAGAGAATGACGCACAGGTTTTCCACAGAAGGCGATGACGCAGCAGTAATGACGAAGCACATCTCGTGCTGGGTGGAGATGAGGAGAGAACAGCGCTACACGATATTTAGGGATTTATCCTCACCTGAGGAGACTTTTAGCCCTCTTCTGGAAAGTAAAAACACCACAACTAACCAGGGTTAGGGTCAATAATTACGTTTTCAATTATCCATGTTCAACTACAATTCAATTACTATTACAGTTACCAGCATTCTTCCAATTACAATTAAATCACAATTGTGTGTGTGTGTGTGTGTTTTGTTTTTTTTAATCCCCTGAAAGACAATAACAATTACATTCTCAATTACTAAAGTCCAATAACAATTAATCACAATTACTGAGTCTGATACAAATAACTTAGCTTCCTGTTAGCATCTCTAATGATAACGGGTCCTAAATCAGCTGTAAGATACACTAAAAATAAACATCTATCATATATTATTTTATATCTATTGGTTACCTTGTTAGGCTTCCTCGTCAATGCAAATATAGGGTTTCATATTTTTTTAATTGGTAAAATGTGAGAAAACTTGATATGAAACATATTTTAATAATTGTTAACAAAAACTGTACACAAAATTGTAACATGGTTCCCCAGTTTTTAGTTCAATTATAATTGACAATTTTTTATAGAATTTTCATGGTAATTACAATTACAAAGTCAATTATCTGAACTAATTTACAATTGAATTATGATTACGACAGGAGCAGAGTTTTAAAATTATAATTACAATTATGATTATGCCATAATTGTAATAATTATAAATTACGCGATTACAACTATAATTGACCCCAACACTGCAACTAACCACTAACATCTTAACGCAGACTGACTAAGTTCAGGTTTGAATCCCGGTTGTATTAGTGGGAATTATAAAGTCACAGGATCAGCTTCAGCTGATCTATCATCTTCCCGCATGGCAGCCTCCACAGGCCAGCAATAATCATACAGAGCCCAAACAGAGAGAACACACCTGTTTGTGATGACTTAAATTTATGATGAGAGCATATATTGTCCTGTGTCCAAACTCAAGGCCCGGGGGGCCAAATCCGGCCCTTCAGAGCATCCGATCTGACCCACTGGAGAAAGTGAAAATGAAAGAAAAAAACATGAATCATTGTGTAAATTACCAACTAATTCAGCTGTAAATTAGTGTTGAGAATTGTTTGAGATAATTTGAGAAACGAATGTTTCTCAAATTATTCGACAAAATCTCAAATTACACATCAAAGAACATTTAAAGGTGCAGTCCGTAACTTTCAGATCCCTCTCTTCCCCTCCCTCCCAGCTGCTCTCTTGCCCTGCCTCCAAACTTTCCAAAGTCCCTCCCACAGAGGAGCTACCAAGCTAACGTTAGCCGGACAGCAACATCACAGTAATATAACATGCACTATTAAAAGCATATTATTGCAGCGCTTCTCTCTCTCAATGTGCACACACCTCAGCAGCAGCAGCAACAACACAGTGTGACTCACAGCAGACCACACGGAGGCTGCAGGATGGCAGCGCGCACAAGAACAAACACATGCACCACAGAGTTCTAGTGTAACAATTACAAATCAAACATAATGTAAATCAAACAGCAGTAATTACCTTTCAAGCAGAAAAGTCTCCATCTTCTACTCCTCCAGACCATACACTGTAAAAAAGACGGCGCTACAGCACCAGGAAAGGGGCGGGGACTGTGAGCAACAACTGTGAGACAGTCCATCAAACACAATCCTGGCTCTGATTGATTATTTTTGCTCGGTTGCAGTGCATTCTGCCAATCTGCCAAAGGCTGCAGGAGCAGCAGGAGGGACTCAATGAGTCTGTTTTTTTTACACAAACTACTAGTTTGATGTAAAGCTGTCCTTACATAGTGACAGCTTTAGCAAATATGACAAAAAGTCACTTTTATAAGAGTTACGGACTGCACCTTTAAAGCTGATATCTGAAGTTCCTGGGAAACGTCTCGATGTCCCGCCTTAAACAGCCTCACTTCCTCCCCTGCCTCTCCCAATCTACCAGAAGCCACGCCTCTACTTTTCTGTACGCACATCTCGGAACATAACAAGGTCACATCAGGTCACATTGATATAGGTCTATGGGTCAGGTAAGAGCCAAAATCATATTTACCTGTTTGCTGTTGTGACGCGCGGCCTTGTTTCCGTGCACAGTTCCACATTCACTTTGATTGACAGTCTCAAAAACAGGAAATCGAAGCCTATTGGCTGGGTGCACTCGGCGATCGTCTCCATTTGTATAGGGGTCTATAGAATGAAGGCGGGACTTATATACATTAATGTATATGAATGACCACCAGCAGTAGACCATAGTAAAAGACTAGTTAGGTGTTTTTTGCATTTCAATGCATTACATGAACATAGATTTCTCAGAAACTCTGGATATCAGCTTTAAGTATCTGTCACTTATTGCTGAGATATTGTTGATTCCTTCCATACTTTATGTCTAATTTGTAACTGGAAGTGCAAACTTGGACACATTAATGTTGAAATTGTTTGTTTTCCCGCCTAAAATCTGCAGCCCACTTGCGATCCAACTGGTTTGTATTTGGCCCTTGAACTAAATTGAAGTGAAGATCCTGCAGGGACTAATATCTGCCATTTACCGCTTGGATATTGTCGTTGCCTTACATACTATAAATCATTGATACATGGGAGTGAAAACTAGGGCCTTTTTAGTGTTAATTTTGACAGTAAGTTTTAGTCGTACACTTTTGACTAAAATACGATGTAGTTTTAATCAAAATGTTTTTCATCATGACTATTTGATTTATAGTGTTTCAACTAAAATACACTAAGATTTTAGTCGACTAAGTTTGTTCCAGGTATAGTAGATTAAAGGATACAGTGTAAGAGCTAATACATTTTTAAAAAGATAACATTAACCTGATTAGTCTACGGAAATTTAAATATATTTTAATATACCTATTGTTGTATTTTTTTTTTAAATATTAGTCATAGTCTATTTATTGTAACTTATTGTCACACAATAAAATGTCGAAGGCAAAAATGATGATGAAAATTTTTAGTCCACAAAAACAATCTGCAGCCCACTTGAGAACAAACTCCTCCATATTTGGCCACTGAATTAAAATGACACTATACTGCTTTACTGTATATGTATTTTTAAAACTATTCAGTTTAGATATTTTCCCTGTGATTTCTGTAAAATAATACTCCTGTTCAAATATATATATATTTTTAGTTTAGGATTTCAAAAGGTTTCTCAACCAACATCTTAACAGTAAATAAGAAAAAGAAGAAGAAACATATTTTGCCATTGCATTCTACAGTTACAATAACCTTAAGAAAAGAAATTGGCGGCAAACAATGTCAAGTACCAAATGTGATGATATTTAATTAATAAATAAATTAATATATGTATGAATTCATTCATTCAGATGTGTGGTATATGAAATTCTAAATAAAAAGTGGATGTGTTACATTCCCTAATCCAGCCATTTGCAGCTCATATAGTTTGGTTTTATGAATATACATGATGTGTGCTCATCTCAGCATCGCTATCACACAGAGCAGCCAGGATCCACCCAGTATGATTAACTTTAACCACTTAAGTTCTGCGCTACACACAATGGAGATAAGAGCAACTGTGTTTTTTGACACGTTCAAACGCATGCTTACACACTGATGCTAAAGCATTAGTCATGTGTATTTCTAGATATGTCATTTGCTGGAATTCTGTCCATACAGGGGAAAAAAAAGGCATTTGTCAAGGTTTGATAGAGCTACAGTAAACGAAACAATGCGGCCTATTCCTGGGACCGCTACTTCCTGATAATAGGTGTAACTTCCTGTGGGATAGATTAATAGGAGAAATCGGCTTTGTCAGATTATAACTTAATTCTGTTCACTGCTTAGTAAACCAGCATCGGACGCAGACAGAAAAACAAACCAACATGGTCTTTGCTTGTGGAAAACGAAAACGTATACCGACAACTACTGTTTGTTGTCACATCATAATAAATCAGCTCAGATTTGCATTACAGTAACACTAAAAAGAGCTGCCATATTTAATAAGTCACTACTCACTAACTTCTATCATACAAGCTTCCATAGGATCAAAATGCAGGACAAAACAAATAAGATATTCTTAATTAAGTAGACAGGACAACTACATCAAAAACTGGTGTGACACTGAGTGAAACGAATCAGAATCAGAAAAACAGTTTCATTACCAAATAGAGTTTTAGATTACCAAATAAAAACAAGAAATTTGTTTTGGTGGTTGGTTCTTTCTATAGCAAGACATACTTCCTACAGGCACTGCACTAGTAATAACAATAATAAGAAATATGAACAGAAATGAAGAAATATGAACATTTATATGGTTAATGGTGTGATAGACCATAAGTTGTGAACAATCCTCTGATACTTCTGTTACTTCATCCATTTATTCTTGGTTGGTTCTTGTGAACGGATTCTCACGTATATAATGAGAGTTCCCTATACTGATATATAGACCAGTGTTTTTCAACTTTGGGGTCGTGACCCCATGTGGGGTCGCCTGTAATTTAATTGCGGTCGCCGAAAATATTTACAGAATTATGCTCATTTGATCACCTCTAGCTCAGATGTGGGCAACAGGAGGCTCGGGGGCCACATGTGGCCTACAGTCTATTTTTGTGTGGCCCCCAAAGTCAATGAACAAAACAATTAAAAGAAAGAAAGTGTCTATTTGTATGGTTGCCGTACGTTTACCGAAGTACGCGTACGTAGCGTCTTAGGGTTAGGGTTAGGTTTAGGTTTAGGGTGGCCTATATAGCAACAATTTTTAGGGTTTGATTTAAGGCTAGATTAAGTCTTTGTCACGTGACCTAAAATGGCCAATGAGGGATGCTGCGTATGGATAGAATGTCAGTATATTGATAAAGCAACTGTACGGATAGCTGCTGCCTTAAAGAAACACACACACACAAATAGCAAACACAAAAATAACAGACATTTTAAAAAAGACAACAAAAATACACTACATCAGTCAAAAAACGTGACATTACAGAAAAATACGCAGCAGGATAACAAACACACATAAAAGAAATGTAAAATGTGATCAGAAGCACACTAAATGAAGTAAAAAAAACAACAGAAAAAGACAACATAAATAACACAAAATGAACCGAAAGTTGCACAAGACGACTGGAAATACATAAAAAAAATAACAGAGAAATTTATGAATTCACAACAAAAATTAATTACTGATTAAAATTATTAAATTCGTATTATCATTAGATTATTTTTCAATTATTTTGTTATTTTAATCATTTTTCAAATTAAAACACGACACAATCTTAAAAAAAAAAACAGTACTTTCCCTTTCTCAAATATAAAGTTCAAACACAACACAGAATAGAGTAGATGTTTTGGATTTATCACTGTAACGTAGGTAATACACATATAGCCTATACATGTGAGCTTTAAAACGTGTTTTCAGCTCGTGGACATTGAGGAGACTCGCGCACCCACGCGGAGCCGCAGCACCAGGTGAAGCTGATTGTGTTGAAAGTTCCAGGAAGAGCCAACAGTGCGTCGGACAAACACTACACAGTCCTGTGCGCGTCAATGGACGACTCGACGCTGTGAGAAGTTGAGGCTGAGCTATGACTCCAGTATGGCTGATATGGGTCCGTTTTTAACTTCGTGTATTATTTTCTACCTGTCAATCGGGGCTGCGATATTTCAGATTCTGGAAGAGTCCAACTGGGTTTCTGCCAAAAATAAATACATCGCAGAAAAGGAGAACATCCTGAGAAACTACCATTGCCTGACAAAAGAAGGTTTGGAGGAGATCTTGGAGGTAGGATTATTATTCTATTTTATTTGTAAGTAAACAAAACACTAACTTATTGAAATAGAGTAAAACGTCTGCTGTTTTTACACGGTAAGTAGGAGTTTGGTGTTGTGCTTCATCATGTCTGGCCAAACCAGTTTCTCGTTGTGAACTATAGAAAGTGGCTTCCCCTGCTTTATTGATATATTTTAATGTCAACAGCTCAGGAATATGCTGCTGTAACACTTTGCTGTGGGGAAAAATCCCATTTTGCAGTGAGAACAAAGTGAAGTGTAGATGTGTGCAGACATGCACCTTCAGGAACATGCCTTTAATCTGCATTAGCACAAGGAGTGTCCCTCCAGGCCAGGGGAAGGGGTGTGTTGGTGATATTATCTTACTACAAGAATGTCTCACATTCTCGATAGTTCTCACAAAGCATGCTCGGCTAGACATCGCATCTACTACTGTGTTCCAGATCGTGTCCGAGGCTGCAGGCCAAGGTGTAACCATCACAGGAGAAAACCATCGAAACACCTGGGACTGGTCCAACTCAGTCATCTTTGCTGCTTCCATTGTAACCACCATCGGTGTGTGAACCCTTATTCTGATTACATTACATCAAAGTCATTTAGACCAGTGGTTCCCAAACTGGGAACTCTTTAAAATACACCAAAAAGTTAAGTTCAAGTTCTAAAAGGAGCAAAACATAAGAAATAAATGGATAAAAAGGCCTAAATTCAAGGGTAATGTTGGACGAGACACAGGAAAGGGTTTAGAAGGACCTGCTGACACAAATAAATAAAGCGTCTATTCGTACGGGTGCAGTTCAGACAACCCCCGGTGCTATTAGTACGTTTACCGAAGTACCTGTATGTAACGTCTTAGAGTTAGGGCTCGGTTTAGTCTTATGCTGCGTTCACACCGGATGCGTCACGAAATTTCCATACGTCCAGATTACATACAAAGTCAATGGATAGATGCATCCCAGATGCTAAAACTTTCCAGTGCGGCAGTGCGGCCCGATCCGCACGTCAAGTGCGTTGGCCGAGCGAGCACGCTCCCGATTTAATGCAAATCCGCACATTTGCAAGAGTTGAAAATGTTGAACTCGTTCCATTGTTTCACATGACGAAAGCCAATCAGAGTCATTGTTGACGAGGACGTCAGGCCGTCAACACGGACACCGGTCTGTTCACCCATTCAACCATGGAGTAGAAGCTGTGTGTGACCACCTTGAGCTGTATGACACGGCCTTTATAACCGGGACTGGACTAGGAAGGATTTGGCGTGGAGGAGAATCAGCGAGGAGGTGGTAGTAGCAGGTAAAAGTTCTCTCTGTAGTTTTCATCTTTGAAAGTTGGCACTGAGCGAGGATAGCATTAGCCGCTAATCACACCGGCTTTTTTCACTGGTGGTTTATGTTCATGAGAGGAGAAATAGGAGCGCAGCTCCTCGTTTCAGCAGGCAGTGAAACTCACCGAGTTGGATGTGTCGCTGGTGGGCGGGGCTTCGCTTCAGATGTGCGTATGATGCGAATGAGATGCGGTGCCGCAGAAGACGCATTCAGTGTGAACGCAGCATTACTCACGTGACCTAAACTAAACCAATGAGAGGCGCTGCGTATGGATAGAATGTCGGTATATTGATACAGCAACCATACGGATAGTGACTGCCAATAACTAATGTATAACTTGAGCTAAGGGGTACTTGCGAAAAGAAATAAAGGGGTACATGGGGCAAGAAAGTTTGTGAAACACTGATTTAGACCTACTATGATTTGTTTGAATTTCAAATTCATATAACTTGAGGATGCTTTTTTTGGGGTTTGTCATGAAGCAAAGGCTAAACCTGATCTACTACAAAACAAAACTCTGTATTCCATAGGTTAGAGACCTAGAATTATTTAAATCAAAAATAATGTATACGCTGGTGCATTCTGCTTTATTATTTACACATTATTATTTGTGTAGTGTATTTCATACGCAAGGCAATTCAATGTGCTTTACATGATTAAAAAGTGTAACAGAAAATTTTCAAGAGCAATAAAAACATAACATTAAACATAGTTTGAAATCACCAATAAAAACATTAAAATCATTAAATCAACAACAAAATGGTTAAAAATCTCCCTCAGGCATAAGCAGCAGAGAGAGTTCTTTTACACATTAGCGGGTATGTTAAGAAAACTACGTTTCTTGTCCAGTTTGTGTCTACTCTACTTTTTAGTCACATTTTGTTTTGAAATACAATGAGAGAAATTTAATGGTGGTGGTGTTTTTTTGTCTGTTTTTCTGCCCCAAAGGTTTCAATTTGTATATCAAAAGGACACATGGAGAACTGCTGAAATTTAATAAGAATGAATATTTTCGACCACATTACAAAAACTACGGCCTATAAACTTGATCTGATATCTTTGTTATCAAAGTTTCATGTAAAGAAGGAAAAACAATCCACACTGAACTCATATTGTAATTTCCATGATTAACAAAAACTTTTTTTTTTTCATTACATTTGCAAAGCGGTAAACCATGACCAGATTAACTACCCCTAACTCCAAACATGATCTTCTTCATCATATCCAGGTTATGGTAACGTTGCCCCCAAGACTAAAGGTGGTCGTGTGTTCTGCATCCTGTATGGTCTGTGTGGGATCCCTCTCTGTCTGGTGTGGATAAGCAAGCTTGGTTCATTTTTTGGGGATCGGGCTAAACGCCTGTCTGGGATTCTGATACAAAAAGGTGTTTCAGTGGTAAGATTCACTCAGAGAATTAGAAATATAATATATATTTAAACTTAAACCAGTGTTTTATTTTTGTTCTTTTGTCTTTTTCAGAAAAAGGTCCAGTTCACGTGTACAGCCCTGTTTCTTTTATGGGGGCTGTTTGTGCATCTAGTGATCCCTCCATTTGTTTTTATGTCAGTAGAAGGATGGAGCTATTTGGAAGGAATTTACTTCTCTTTCATCACACTCACAACGGTTGGCTTTGGAGATTACGTAGCTGGTAAGGTTTAAAAACAGCATTTTTAGTCATTCTTAATATCTGATATTCAAGTCACGCCCCTGCTTTAACCTTTGTTTCAGGTGTAAATCCAAATATAGACTATCCCCGCCTGTACAGAATAGTTGCAGAATTGTGGATCTACATGGGCCTGGCTTGGCTGTCACTATTTTTTAGCTGGAATGTCAACATGGTGGTAGAAGCTCATAAAGTGTTGAGAAAAAGACACAGACAAAGACACTTCAATGACGAGGAACCAGAGCCGGAAGACGAGAAGCAAGAGAAGGATGCGAGGCCAACTGTTGTTGATATATTTCACTTCCAGTCGGATCCGGATGAAAACTATCTCACCGTCATCAAAGAGATTGGAAAAATCCCATCCCGAAACATGAATCGCTCCAGAAGTTGCAGCGACATCTTGGCCCACAACATCCAGACACTGGATCGCTCGCCACGCCGTAGAAAAATGCTCAGCATCAGCGAGGTGTTCTCAAGTGTAAAGGCTGAAATTGACAAAAGTAAAAAAGAAACGGAGCATCCAGTGATACGTGAAAACTCCAGAGAGTTGGAGCCTCCAGCGTCTTTAAGGACAAATGAAGAAGAGAACAAGGACAGCTCTGCCTCTGACCCCAAAGTTGAGGGTCTCGTCTTTACTGTGCCTGCCAAAGAGGAGCCAAAGGAGGGAAGTGTCCAACATCCAGACGGTGGAGAGAGTAGGTTTATGATATCCAAAGTAATTGAACATGATGCGATGTTAAATAACGATGAGAAAGGCTGAAAACATGAGCCCATTGTTGTTTTGTTTGCAAGTGAGGCGTGTCCCTAAATTAATATCATTGATGGTTGCCAAAAATACATTTTATATCTTGGTTATAACTTTTACAACAGTTTGTAAAACTGTTTAACTGTATTTATATTTTCTCTTTAATGTTATCTTAAATCCTTTGGCATTTGTAAATAAAGAGCATTTTAAAACTTGATTTGTATAGAATTGTTGTCACCACGTCTAAATGATTAAGAGGGATTATACATGTGAAACATATCAAGTCACTGCACAGCTATGTGGAAAGCAGAGCTAATCAGCAGCTTTCCTTCCCCACAGGCAGCACTAAGTGAAATCCCTTGATGTTGATGATCTTGAATAAAAATCAGTTTTCTTTAAGTAACAAAGTGGAGGCCCAGGTTTAATAGCAGTGTAGTAAATCGTTCCAGCACTGACCTCTGAACCATGCAGGTGGATTATCAGGATTAAATGAGCCTAACTTCATGGAATTTGAATGACAACCCAGTCATAAGTCTACCATCCTGTGGTCCACCTCAATGTTGCCACAACATTATGACAGATACAGGCTTTACCAAGAAACAGCATAGTCTATAGCATGCAGTAACAATTGTTTATTGACACTATAGTCATACTGTAAGGGACAGAAGTGTGGCAGCCATTCTGGACCAGATTATCCCATTGACAAACAAAATGTTTCCACAAAGGACAATGTAGCTTCACCATAGACACGACGCTGATGTAAAAGATGAATGGAGTTGAAATGCCAACCCTCCAGTTATAGAGACCTATTTGTCATAATGAGATACTGCAACCCAATTACTGTATTCTACTTGGGGAATTAAACATTTTAAACATCACTCAATTCTGTACATTGTTCAAATTTGATAAAACAATGGCATAAAATAAAAACACCTGGTATGTTAATGTTTAATGATGTCTGAAACATACAGTATAGATACAAAACATGTTCTATGAACATCTACTTAGGTAGCCTATACAAGCGGATACGCTAATGATATGCTGGATTTTTTCCATCTTCTGTTTCTATCTGGAGCTTAAAAGTGCTTATCCATTCAGTTACATAGGCAACACTCTGTGACAAAACAGTGTCATATACAACTACATGTGTCATATTTATTTATTAAACCCTTCTATTAAATAGAGATTGTTTTTTTTTAAAAAAAAGAAAAGTTCATCATATATATGAATAAGGTGCCCCCTACATTCTCTACATACACACAATCTTATATTTGGGTACATTGAGGAGGGTCACATCCCCCCAATACCTATGGGCTGCATGAGATATTTGGGTACATTTTCATTTGTGAAACATTAATTTCAGTAAAATAAAAAAAGGAGTGAATCCAACAGCTCCTCAGTGTCTCAATAGAGAACTTCAAGCTGAGTCAGCAACCTGTATATTTTAGAACATTGCTTTTTAGTCTATTTTTGGAAAGCGTTTGTTTTGTCGAGCTCAGATATTTTTTATACAATATACAAGTTTTATGACTGTAAAATCCGTTATTACAGTGAGATGATGCACTATATCAAAAGTTTTGAAATAAAACAACGACAGAGCTCCAAGTGTGATTGTTCAACTTTAATTTCAGAGCATTATCTTATACATTTTGTTTTGAAATATCTGGAATTATCTAAAGGATATGTATGGACCAAGCTGGACTTATATTGCTCTCTACAGCTGTAATAAAACACAAGGCACCAAACACCTCATTCCTTCTTTGCGGTCAGAACATTGTTCTATCCTGGCTTAGTGTTTTTTAATCAAACATCTTGATTTATAAAAGAAACCCTGAACAAAATCATTAGGGAATCATTAGTGTGTCTATGATGATCTGGTCTCCTTGTGTGAACCCCGATCCCAAATAGACTCCAGCATTAAAGGTGAACATATGACCAGATGTGTAATCAATAGCCCTATTCACACGTGATTAGTTTTACCTAGGGACCACGCGATTTGTAATAATTGCAGAGAATGTCTACGATGTTAATCCTGTCAGTAATTTGTAAAGTAAAAATTCCCTTCACAAATTACCTACTATATTTTGCTGAACTCTGAGGTCCTGTGATAATGCTAATCCAATGCGAACAGGCATCTCTGTGATTTGGACAGAAATGGGCGGGATCTGAATCCGTGTACCTTTCGTTCTTTTACTTTTCTGGTCCTGCTCATGTTTTCAGTTAGTCTGTGGATGTTTTAGCTCGAAAAAAGCTGCTCACATTAATATTTTGTTGCGGTGTTAGGGTCCAAATAGTATCCAAATAAACTGGTGACTGACTATCGACTGTGAGGCTGGTGTGAGGAACAATAGATGTTGGAACTTTGACCATTTGGAAGAACAATTACAGCTTTTTTAAGGGCAGAAATGTTGTTATTTTGCATGTTATAAATGCCGCTAACAGCAGCAGAAGTTGATCATAGGAAACAAGGAGCGCCAGTAGATTAATTACACCAACTCTGGTTCCATATATCATGTGCATGTTTTACCTAACATCCATTTTTTGGTTTTGATTTATTTATGTATTAATGATGTTTCAATTCACCAGTAATGTGACTTATGCGTTGCTTCTTTTAAGAGCAAAAGTCTGCCCAGTCATCAGTTTAACTGGATACTATTTGGACCATAACACTGTTCGTCATAGACACACAAATTACGCCTCTGCCATTAGTGTGAGGTGGACAACAAGGTTCATTAAAAGCAGCAGAGTAAAAGTCCATCTGTGTGTCCCCTCTGTGTGGTGAACATGAAGTTCTCGTCCTTGTTTTCTCGTAAATATCCAAATACCACACGATTTAATTTTAAAACAGAAAAACGCTGCTTGTTTGTTTTCCTGTTTCTGGTTTTAAATTAATAAAACAAAAAAAAAAAATCCGTTCTTAATGTTTTTTTAATTTGGATTTAAAACGAAATAACCGAAGAACAAAGGGTACATGGATTGATCTGATGCGTGATTACATGTTTTGTTTCCGGGACGTTTATTTACTCTTGGCGAATGCTGTGCAATACGCAGCGCGTTGACATCATATCCGGGAGATGTCCGTAAATTTCAGCAAAATCTCAGGCTTCGGTTATCTCGTGCGAATGAGCCACATGAAAAGAAGACGTTGGGGGGGTCATTTATTTATTACATGTGGTCCCTAGGTAAAACTAATGCCGTGCGAATAGTGCTAATGAGTGTAGACAAGTGTCTATTTCAAATCACAGCACAGGGCTTTATGAAACACACTGCCAATGAGTAGCTTTCCCCCGTAGGGAGCAGCAACAGAAGAGCCCATGATCACATGACCATCGTCTTCATACACCTGGGTTACCACCGGCTCATCTGAATGAATGTTCTGGATTCGGATGACCTGAAAACATGAACGAAGCCACTTTGAAACATACAGAATTAGGTGAAAGTGTGTGTGTATACTTTGTATTAACACCAAATTACAATATTGCTTTCGTGATTAAAGATAACAGACAAACCTCTGATCCAGGCGGATCTTCAGGATTGAACATGAAAAGCTTCCATGCATTTGGATGACAGCCCAACCACAGGTCACCAGTGTCTGGATCCACCTCAATGTTGTCAACGAGAGAACCCACATCCACAGACTGGGGAGGTGTCACATAGAAAATAATGAAGACATATTCATCAAAGTGTCTTAAACTGCTTGATTCATTGTTGAGGTTCATCATTTCATTTTCAGAATAAAGCCTAAAATAGTTTCAACAATTGTTTTCTTTTAAATCCTGAAAAACCTTGTCTGAATAAACAAAACTTCAACCTAAAATACTATTCAAAAAGAAGACAAAATGAATCTCTCTGAAGCTATTACACTGAAGTCAAGTGAAACTTCAAAGGAAACTTCAAAGGAACTCCTCTGACGAAGACTTGAAACATGTCAGGAGATTTTTAAAAATCCTGAAAAACCTTGCCTGAATAAACAAAATCTCAACTTAACATAGAACAAAGTACTGACTGGAATAACAATTATTTGTGCCACTTGTAAAGTAAAGCCAACACTTCTATTGTATTTACTTCATATAACAAGGTACAATGTAAATAGAAATGTGCAAATGTTTAAAAATGCACAACATTATAACTACATTAAAAAAGTGACTTACCTTCAGAGAAGCCAAAGAATTGTCTTCATTCTTCTTCAATACATGCACTTTGTGATCAAAAACATCAGCCACATATACGTGCCTGTTAAAAACAAAGACTATTAAACATGACATTTAGGGCCTGTACTACAAAGCTGCATAAGTATATCCGGGATATCTCTCAAATAACCGGCTTCACCTAACCAAACATCGTCTGTCAGAGAGCACTTGTCCTATGAAGCAGGATATGAACACGTTCACTTAAGCAAGTTGATTTCAGACAGACTCAGTGCGCGCTCCTGGGATATGGGTGGAAATTGTAGCGCCAGACCAATCACAAACACAATCACTGGCCGTCACCGTCTGTTAATTCCGAGGCAGTAGCCCCTCCCCCGCTACAGAGAGACGGCAGCAGCAGAGGATCGTCCTACACTTCCTCATTTAGCAGGTCAAATAAGCCTACACTTTTGTACTCGCTCAGATCTTATCCACTTCATAACCTGATCCTGACCCGGTTAGGTGTTCGGCCTAAGTAACCACGGTGATGTAGCCCAGTAAGAGCCCAGTGTCGTAGTACAGATCCCGGAAATTAGAGAGAGAAAAGGAAATCCAGCTTCATAGTACAGGCCCCTAAAGCATATTCTCTTCCGCTAGGTTTCACCTGTTGTCTGGTGAGATGTTGATCCCATTTGCACCGTAATAACCCTCAGACACCACTTTGACTTCCTCGGGGCTGTAGTAAACAACGTTGGTCAAAGGCTGAGCCAGAAAAAGCTCCACAGTTGTTTTGAGGAATTCATTGGTAAAGTAGTGATCGTTGGTGGCGTAGAAGTGCTCCAGACCCACTGCGACGATGTCATTAACACTGGGAGGACAACAAACCATGACAAACGATTGATTCAAACCACTACAAATAATGTGAACCAAGTTTAACCCTGAATTATCAGTCAATGTACATGAAAAAGAATTGTTTCAGGTTTCAAAAGATTTCCCTCACTTGGAATGCATGATATTTGTTAGTAGAAAAAACACTAAAAAAAAAAAAAAAAGAGTAAAACATGTTTCTAATTTTGTCTTATGTGAGAAAAGACGTGAATGCTCGGACATTATGTTCTCTAAACACTGTTGTGATGCATTGTGGGGATGGATACATGTGGGAAGGACAGTACAGTTTGAACTTGTCATTCTACTGTACCTGTACAGCAGTTCATGTTTGATGGTTTTCAAATGTACCAGGGACAGGTCGTCTTCGACGAATTGGAATATCTCTACCTGGCTTTTTCCCTCAGGATGACTGACGACGAACAAGTGCACAGTGTCATCTGAAGACGAGAAACAAGGAAATCAGAAGCAAACTGGGTATGTGAAGCCGAAGAAATTAACAGCAGAAAATTATCAAAAAATAGAAATTACTTTTCAGTAGGGCTGGGCGGTATACCGGTTCATACCGAATACCGGTATATGAATTTTTAATATACCGTCGTACTGGTGTATTTAATTACACAACTTTTGGAATGCTGCGTTTCAGATCGGACCCTTTTCAACGTTCCTCTTCTAAATAGGAAGGTAAACAGTAGCGCTCTGGTGTTTGTTATGGTGTAAATCATACGTGTAAATGGATAAGAAAGATACAATTAAAAGCTCTGAAGCTGCATGTGAGCATGTGTATGCGTGCGCATGCCTCTGCTACAGGAGAACAACACTCACAGACACGGAGGCACAGTTAGCTTAGCATGTCTGCAGTAATACACAAAAGAAGAGAGAGCAAAGGATCGCAATATGTAATTCCTATAACGCGGAAATAAGAGCGGGTGGAGCTGCAAACAAAACGCTACGTTATTCACCATAAGAAACCACCACACCACAGAGTATGCAGCATTTAAAGCTACAAATCAAGCTAATGCTAAAGCTAATCTAACACGGCAGAGAGCCATTGGGCTGCTGTTGCAAACATACAATATTCACTCATCATGACAGTGAAATAGACCATCCTAGGTCAATCTACTGCAGTAATTCCTCTCTCAACCAGTAGAAAATGCTGTGAACACCTGATTATGCATGTAAAAAAAAAAATAAAAAATACCGTCATACACCGTGAAACCGAATTTTGAAAAATACCGTACATTTTTGGTCATACCGCCCAGCCCTACTTTTCAGCAAAAATCAAATGTAAAAATTGCACACTATTTTTATTAGTAAATATTAAATATTTGCTCAAAGCCAGACCTTTGAAAGATAAATTCTATAATCTATATTGGTAAAAATTGATAGAAGACAAAGGTGTTGTTATTGTTAATTTCTGTAAAGCAAAGTGCCAGAATTTACATGGCTTTATGGCCTAAAGTGTGAAACTTTAAGTGTAGATTTTATGTACGTATATCAATGTGTGTGAACTGCATATAACACACAGGTTTCAGTTGCGTTTACCACTTGGATTTATGTACACGCTGATGCCGTGAGGGTTGAAGGACTCCAAATCAAAGTTTCTGGGCATACGAAGCTCCACAGCTTTCATCCGAGGATCTTGAAGATCTATAGAAAAAATCTTCCCGGGCCATTCAGTGGCTGGAACTCCAGGATACTTAAGGCCCTTAAATGATAGATGTTACACCATTATCTGACATAGAAATGTGCCAATAGATACACAAAGAAGAATTGATTTTGACTGTACCCAAGGGATTTAATTTGCTAATGCTAAACTGTAACGCTACACGAGCATTAATGTGACACTTATAAATGACAATAATGAAAGACACAGGTGACTACAGTTATATATTTACATTACACAATCTGTTAGTTTAATCCACCAAAGCCTATTTATTTATTGATTTTGTATCTCAATGTTTCACATATTATGTCAATGTTAATGTAAATGTTAAATCTAAATTTTAAATATTAAATCTAAATATACATGTAAAATCTAAATGCTAAATGTAAAATCTAAATGCTAAATGTAAAATCTAAATGTAAAATCTAAATCTAAAGTTTGAACACATAATCAGGAATAAGCAGACCAAATAATGTGGAGTCATTATTTTAATGATTTTAAAGTTGATAGAATAGAAGGTTTGCAACATAGAATCAATATTATCTCACTGGGTAAAAGTAAAAAAGTGTGCATATTAAGAGTTATACAACCTAAATTGGATATTCAAAATGTACATTGGGTGCTGATAGTACACAAAGACATTTATTAATATACATGAAGTAGATTTGTTTGGAATCAAAATTATGCCAAAACCTCATGAGTACACAAAACACACACAGACACGCACGCACGCACGCACACACACACACACACACACACACACACACACACACACACACACACACACACACACACACACACACACACACACACAGACACAGACACAGACACAGACACAGAGAGCAAAGTCTGTGTGGTTTGCAAATACAAAACATCATTCATAAGATAATGCCCACAATCTGTCACATGATCTTTGGCACTGGCACTCAATTTCTGCATTTGCAAATCCACACACGAACGCTAAGAAATGTCCTGTTTTGTCGTTGAAATTGAAGGCATTTCTTCGTACCTATGCGTAAAACATGCTGTATTTGTCTGATGGGTACATTTCTTATTAGCAAAATAAAATGCATTAGTTTGTAAGTGATTTTTTTTTTTTTTTTTTTTTTTCCCTATTTGCAATGCAGACAGTTTGTGGGCGTGAAGGTTTTAACTCCATGTAATGAACCTAATATTCATAATTAAAATGTGCTGTTAGGATATGAACACATGTATTATTCATAGATATGAAGCAGAGCAGCTGAAACACTTACAGTGCTGATAAAGGCACGTCCGTCAGATAAAATGGTTATATCCTCAGACCCATTATCTGTGAACACAATGGCCGCTCTGTCACTTTCCCTGTTTGCTAAACGTGTGTTATTGTGCTGGCTGTAGACTAGTAGTTTCTTACCCAGGTTTTTCAGCGGCACACAGTTGGGGAGGTGATTCTGCACCAGTTCCCTGGAGGCGAGCGTCCTCTTCCTGCAGGGAAGTCAACATTTAATCTGTGATGTCCTGCAGGAAAGTTCTACAAAACACCCGAGACAAACACAAACAGCCGATAAAGTGATTTTACCTTAAGTCGAAAACTTTCCAGCCCAACAGGACGGACAGCAGAGCGACCACCACCGAGATGTAGACCACCTTCCCCATCATGGAAGCAGCACCACAGAACAGACTAGCTGCTGAGGTCTATAGATATATGTCATATAGTTTAGATTCATGTCAGGAAAGACGAGTTGGAGCAGGCGCGACACGCTGCTGCGTTCATGACTGTCGGAAATACCAGCGCTGTGTCCGAACGGTCCCTCCTATCTCCTTTCCTATCCACTGTTCTTTAAACCCCCGGAAGTGTTTAAGTGGTGGCCATGATCAAAGAGCGTTCAAATTTTCATTAAACTGAGGAAAGGATGAACTATCATTAGATTATTATTAATGTGATCACCTTTTCCGAACTCCTCTCCCAACACCTTTCCTTAACACCGTGACGTCATCCACGGGGTTATGAAAAAGTGGATAGGAAAGGAGATAGGAGGGACTATTCGGACGCAGCTCAGCCTTGTAGTATTTACCGTATGAGGCACCGATTGTAAAGTAGCGCATGCTAAAATAAACAGCAACAATGTGAAAACATACAGCAACTTTTGCAACATTTAGAAACAAACCACATTTCAAAAACGTATGTGATTTTTTTTTTAATGCAAAATTTGACCAGATTTGCAGCAAGAATTGTAAAATTTGATCCTTTTTTTCTTGTAAAAATATGTCAATGTTAAATCTAAATTTCAATATTAAATCTAAATGTTAAATCACCGGAATTAGCTTATTTTGGTATCTTGCACATTAGCTAAATATTTAGTTTCACCTGTGACATTTAGATTTAGATTCACCTTTTAGGTTTACCATTTAAATTTATGTTTGACACATTTGACAACTTTACAATCAGTGTCTCACGACACACATTTAATTTTAAGTCAGATTTCTGGCACATTTACCTATCACTTTCTGCCATTTATCCAAAGCACAATTATGAGTCCCTATTACTTCAATTTAAATGAAACATCAATAACTACCAACGGGATTTCCGTTTTCTTTTTTTCAAAAAAAGGTTACACTTTTTTCTTTTAATATTTGTCGCATTGGTGGGGCCTTAAGAATGTTTTTATTTTTTAAAGGGGTCGCAGCAGCAAAAGTTTGGGAACCACTGTATTAGACGATAATGGGCTCGCGATCACAATGTTAACACAATGTTTTGGAAAAGAAAAAAGGCAAAAATATTGCAGTTGGAAAAACACCTATGCTTTAATTCTGGATATACTTACTCTGGGAATGACCTTTTCAACTCAATAGACATGTAAAAAATAAAAATAAAAACAAACCATAGCAATCTGGTGTGTAGTAGATCGTGATTAAACATTTATTTATTAAAAAAAAATAAAAAAATGTGACTTGAAACCTATCCCTCACGATACAATTGACACACCTTGTGACGTTTTGGCATCGCGATATCATCCCTTTAATTGCCAACACTGTAAAATGTAAACAAATTAAAAAAAAAAAAAAAAAACATATTTGAAATTTTGGTCTAGTCATTAAAACATTTTGAGAAAATGTACTTTCAATTCCTTTTAAACTAAATGTTTCAGCCAGTGTCAGATCTGTAGATACTTTAGGATTTCCAGTCAGGATTGCAGTTTAATAACATGGGGAGTAAAGTTGTACAATCCATAAATCTAAACCAAATCCTTTGCATTTTCTTTATCAATAGCGAAGTAAAAAATAAAATAAAAATTGAAGTAATACATAAGTGTTTTATTTCACTTCTCTGTGTATCCAGCAGTCAGAACAAACACTTCATACACATGGAAAAAAAAACTTAATTATTTTTGTATTTTAATAGAAAACCATTCCTATTTTGACTTATTACCAATATAGAATATGTTCTACATACTCAACAACAGATGAAACAATACAAAATGCAATGTAAATGTTGCATAAAAGCCTAGTTATAGTTTAAGTTTCATGAGGGATGGATGCAGTATTTGAGCTAAGGTGAATGAAGCTAAATAGACCTATAACACAATCTCCCTCACACACTTTTAGGTGAAAACATTTAATTAACAAAGCAGTGAGGCTAAAGGTCCGCCAAAGAATGTATCATTCACCACTAAAACCAAAACTGAGCTGCTTAATAAAGAAAAAAGGAAGGTTTTCTTATGTCATCATGATTGAAGTTAGTTTTAACCTTGTAACTGTGGGGTCTCTACTTAATCCCAATCCAAGTATGTAAAGTCAGAATTTATTTCAAATCACAGTAAAAGGTTTTATCAAACACAGTGCCTATAAATAACTTTTTCCCATATGGAGCTGCCACAGAAGAGCCAACAACTTTTTGACCATTATCCGCAAATTCCTGAGTCACCACTGGCTGATCAGACTCAATATTCTTGATACGGATGACCTGAAACACAAACAAAACCACACACTCAGAAAACTAACAAATTCATATTTAATTGTGCTGAAGTCGACAGAGATTGTTTGAAGTGAACAACCTCAGACGCAGGAGGGTCGTCAGGATTGAACATGAAAAGCTTCCATCCGTTTGGATGACAGCCCAACCACAGATCTCCGGTTTCAGACTCAACTTCGATATTATCACACAGGGAACCCACAGCCACCGACTGGTGAGGCACGGGAAAGAAAATGTCATCAGACACTCATAATAGTGACTAACATATACACGTTATACACAAATGTAAAAGTGATGTACAAAGTGCCTTTTTCAGTATTAAAAAAAGAGTAGTTTGTGGACTTCAAGAGCCTTTCAACATAAGAGACATTAACATGATTTTTTGTTTAGGACACTGTTGCATTAAAATACATGTTAATATGTTTTTTTTTTTATTAAGAAACTGGTGTTCAAATATTAAATACTGTACAAACAACAACATTTCAAGATACAATATGCTAGAACAACACTGAAAAACATGAGTATAACAATAGCAAGGGTTAAATTATGGAACTTTCTAAAGGATGAAATAAAACAACACCAACATAAACCAGTTTAAAAAGCTTTTTAAGACAGAAGAGCAACAATTTTACCTTGGACAGCAATAATATATAATATGTATATAATGCTATACATTTTATTAAACATAATAAAAGGTATACATTGTGATAGATAATATTATTAATTTATATAATGCCACACTCAATTTAATTGATGAAATTTGTGTCATAGATATGAAATATTATAATATTATTATGTATGTCATGTACATTCATGTATATATGTGTAAATACAGTATATGTATATATATGTACATATAACATATATATGTTTGACGCGCATGTATAAACTGTATATATAAAACTTGTGAAGAATATATATTGTAAAAATAGTAATATAAGTTATATTTTTGTGTGTGTGATATGAACTAGAGCAGGGGTTCTTAACTGGTCTCACCCTGGGACCCACATTTTGCCACGGTAATTAAATTGCAACCCACTAATTTTTTTAGAATTTAACCAAATTTAGTTTTTAAAAAACAGCTGTTGAAAAACACGTATATAATCTTTTTCTTAAACATAAATTTATATATTTTCATGTGCAACATGCATCTCACAGCATGCCTGTCAAAGTCCTACATGAGAGACATTAAGTAGGCTATTATTTATTTTTGACCAGCTGTCCCCGACCCGCTTTTGGGTCCCGGCCCACCAGTTGAGAATCGCTGGTCTAGAGAACCTTGTTTTGTTCCGTTATGATGGGGGTAGGTACAGTGTGTATATTGTATAAACTTTGCTTCAACCCCTTTCGGATGAAGACAAGTGAGTGTTGTTTGTTCTGTTATGGTTTTTCTGATGACTGCCAAAAATAAATACAAATACAAATTCAACAACAAAAAAACTACAGAAAACGTTGTATTTCTGCTGGAAACTGTTGTAAGTGTTTAGTTACCTTGACTGGAACCAAAGCATTGTTTTGTTTCCTCTCCAACATGTGCACTCTGTGACCTAACAGATCCGACACGTATATGTACCTATAAATCCAAAAGAATGTTCAGCAGGAGGCGAAAATACATATTTGAATCATTCAAGCGTGTGTGTGTGTGTGTGTGTGTGTGTGTGTGTGTGTGTGTAGCTCTGCAGAGCGTTCTCACCGCTCGTCAGGGGAGATGTTGATCCCATTTGCATAGTAATAACCATCAGAGACCACTTTCACCTCCTCTGGACCGTAGTAAACAACGTTGGTCCAAGGCTGACACAGAATGGGCTCCACGTATGTCTTCAGCACTTGGTTAGAAAAGTAGTGATCATTGGTGGCATAGAAGCTTTCCAAACTCACAGCAACGATATCGTTCACACTGGAAAAAGACAAAAAAAAAAACAATTATTTCCAAAGTAGGTCTACAATAGAAACAGTTTAAGGGTGTAGGACAGTGCTGTAAATATTGGGCTATAACTCTGTGGTTACCACAAGATTGTCTTAAATAATTGGGAACATATTCAATGTTATTCAAACTTTTTTTTTTACATTAATTTCAGTCAAGATTTTTCCATATTTTTTCTAATGAAGTAAATTGATGTTAAATAAATGTTAAATCATGATAATACTCTGAAGAACTTTCGGGAACCACTTTTAATGACAATAAAAAAATAAAAATGAGTGACACTATTCATTTTCAAAAAGAAAATGTCACAATATATCTTGGAGAGTTATGTGAAACAGTAGAACAATGTTTGTAAGAGTATAACGTGTTCTTTGTTAAATGTAGTATATAAAAAAAAAGTACATAAAATATACTGTAGATATATAAAATTTGCATTACTTGAAAAAGGTAACTTGATGTCATGATTTATGTTTGCTTCTGCCTGTTTCAGTCTTGTTATACATTTTTTTTGTTACACTGAAACAAACAAATAAACTGCAATAATTAAAAAAAACTGAAAAAATTACAATGAATAATAATAAATGGTAAATAAATGATCTATAATTTAATTTGAGAACAGATCGGATGATCCCAATAAAGCTTAAACTCAGTTTGAATTTTTTTTTATGTGCACAAATCATTAATTTATTGATTAACACCAAAGGCCATAGCAGATGTTTATGGGGCGCCGATTGTAAAGTTGGACATGCTAAAATAAACTGCAACTTTTTTTGCAACATTTAGCAACAAACCACATTTAATATGTTAATTTTGACCAGATTTACAGCAATATTTGTGAAATGTGTGATTTTTTCTTGCAAAAATATGTCAATGTAAATGTTAAATTTAAAATGTTGAATCTAATTGCTAAATGTTAAATTTAATCTTGAATGTTAAATCTAAATCTAAATGTTAAATCTCAATGTCACAGGTGAAACTAAATGAAGAGTCCAAGTCCTTTAACTTTGTCCACCTCTGGTGGTGCAGGGATAGTTGTTTTGACAGTTTTGGTATTATTTGCTCTTTAATCCAGGAAATAAACAGGGGATTGTGAATACATAAAATGTACCATTTAAATGTCCGGTAAAACTGAATACAGAGAACCCAGGCAACCTAAATAACATGCATGCCCCGCCCATGTACGGGTCAGGTAGACGCTAAAGATATTATACGGAGGTAGCTCAGAAATCAATCATGACTCCTACACTAAATATTTAGCTAATATGCAAATTCACCGTAATGAGCCTTTATTTTAGTACTCCCAGTGAATTCGCGTATTCGCAAAATATTTAGTTTCACCTGGGACATTTAGATTAAACATTTTGATTTATTATTTAACATTTAGATTTAACATTGACATTATATTTTTACGAGAAAAACATGAAAAAACACGCGTTTTTTAAACGTGGTTTGTTGCTAAAAGTTGCTGTTTATTTTAGCATGTGAAACTGTACAATCGGTGCTCCATAGATGCTGGAGCTTATTCCAGCTGAATTAGGGTAACTGTGTGTGGAATAATACCTGTGAAGAAGCTCATGACTGATGGTTTTCAGATGCACCAGCTGCAAGCTATTTTCTACATATCTGAACAGCTCCACTTGGCTGCTGAGCTGAGGGTGATTAACCACGAAGAGGTAAGCGGCGCCATCTAACAAACAATAAAACCAGAGGAGAGGTCAAAAGATCATAGTTTATAAAGCTTGTTGTTATAGTTCCTGTGTGTAGAAGGAAGGAACAAAGACATCTTGTATAACGCTGCATTATGAGGATAAAATCTAACTAGACTAGTTCTACAGGTCTAGGGCGTTATAAAGGCCACGCGCTGCATGCAGCATTCACATAAAAAGTACAGTTTGTTTTTTTATGTCTGGAGGACAGTGATTGAGAAAATGTATATAGATGTGGACAGAAGTCAATACAAACCTGAGAAAATCCTGAAATAACTGGTGTATCTTAGTTGCATGCCTGTGTAGTGATCTTTTATATAACATATCTTGAAACAAGTGCGATGTGAAACGACCCACAGCAGCAGGTTTTTCCACTTTCTCATGTACGATAACATGTAGAGACTTGAGTTTGATGTACATCCACACCACACTTTGACATTAACAGCGTTTACCTTTGGGATCAATGTACGCGCTGATGCCATGAGGGTTGAATGAGTCCAAATCAAAGTCCCCTTTAATCTGCAGCTCCACTGGTTTTATATTAGGCTTCTGGAGATCCAAGAAAAGAATCCTCCCAGGTTCACCTGTGCTTGGAAATCCAGGAAAATTCAGTGCCTTAAAAAAAAAGAAAAGAAGACAAGGTTCTAAGACAGACTGAATAGGAAAATCTAATTAGACATGGAGGAAAGAATCATTGATATCAGAACATAGGCCAGACATGGGCCACATGTGGCCCTTGGTCGAATTTTATACAATTCCCAAAACAAATCCCCACAAATTGTATTTCAAGAAGTTGGAGAGAATAAAAAGCCCGACATATTACACAAAATAACTCCCGAAAACCACAAATGCACCAAGTACACAACAAAAAATAAATTAAAAAATACACAAAATGACAACAAAGACAGTCACAACAACCACTTAAACAAACAAAACTAACTTAAAAAACACAAAAACACAGAATAGTTCCAAAGACCTCTAAAAATGCACAATTAGACAAATAAAATGCAGAAAATAACAAAAACACAAGACTCCAAAAATACACAAAATTACTGACTGACAAAACAACAAAACCACAAGACAAAAAAAAAGACAAACCCCCTTTTTTCCCCTTTATTAATGTTCAGATTGGTCTTTATTCTAAATGCTGACATTAATATTGAATATGTGGCCCTCGAAACAGACACAATCACATTTTTGTGGCCCCCACTGTGATAGAATTGCCCATCCCTGACACAGGTGTTGGTCTTGCTCTGCTCTGGCTCAATGTCTTCTGTTTTCATACAAGTTTGTTGAAAAACACAGTTGTATTTTTTTTCTTTTTTTGAATGTGCATTTCAAATACATTTGTGATTTACGTGAACTGAATAATTACTCCAGAAAAGTGGTTTACAGATATGTGAAGTATGCGTTTCCAGGTAAGCTGCCCAACAATGATCTAGCGTGCATTATTATTACTTACAGAACTAATGAAGACGACTCCATCATCAAGGATTGTTATGTCCTCGGATCCATTTTCTGAAAGATCAACTGTTGATTATTCCTTATATTCCTATTAAGGCTGTAGCCTAAAAGAGGCCTACAAATAGGGTTTTGTTCCACCTCGGGAGGCACTACCTTTTCTTTTTTACATTTTATATCAGAAATATATAAAGAAATATTCCCCAGGAAAAAGTTCTCCGCACACAACCTTGCAGTTTTTGAGAAAAATGATGCTAAATGCAGCTGTTTGTTAATAAATGTCCCTGTGTGGCATTTTAACCCAGAATTGTCTTTCTGTTCAGACTTTATTTGATACAATTATCTAGATTTATATCGTATATAACCATTTCGAGAAAATATATTGAGATATGAGTTTTGGTCCATATCGTCCAGCCCTTGTAGGAACGTTCACTGCATTTCATTGTTATTAAATGTCAACCTACCAGATTCTAATCACATAGTTGTATTTAGTAAGTGGTTGATAAGTGGGGATTTTAGATTTAGATATCTTAAAATATAAAGGATACTGGAGCTTGTTTGGAGGGTGGGACGCTTGTAGTGGGCGCCAGAAAATTCCCCTTATTTTCAAATCCAAAACTTGACAGGTATGGCGTAGTGATATTGCCTTGACTATGGCTGTGACCTACTAACATTATCGATGCTGATTGGTTGAAAATCGAGCCGAACAGTTGTATATGTCTCAATGCGCAGTCAATATAGTGCGCCAGACAGTTTTCTCATTAACTGCAGGATAATGCGTGGATAACTTTTTACTTGGATACCTTTTTTTTTTTATTTTATTAACGTTGGACATATTGAGCAAAAGCAAAAAATAGTGGCCCGTTTTGTGGTGGAACGACACTGAACGATGCAGCTCAGGTGCAGCACAGCAGCCTAATTAGTGTCGCGTTGTTGTGACACTTACCCACGTCTTTTAGTGAAACACAGTTAGGCAGATGCTTATTTTCCACCTCCCTGGATGACTGAAGTCTTTCCCTGAAAAGATATATATTTTTAAATCACAAATGTCAGAAATGAGGAGAAAATTCTAAATAAGACATACGTACAAACAGGACCGCTTTGTACATTACCTCAGGTTTACAATCCTTTGCCCTAAAAGCATCGACAGGGCAGCGACCGCCAGAGTCAACACTAACTTTCCCATAGTGAAGTGAACTCATCACTGAGCTATGACTCCAACAGCAAAGCCAGTACACAGTGAGTGCTGCATTCAAAGCTATGGGAAATACCACAACTCGTGCACTTTTCTTTAAAGTTTGCTGCCCTCTAATGTAGCATGTGTTCCTATTATGTCGACTTTGAACCCAAATGAGTGAAAATCAGTTTATTCACTGGTTAATTAATAGACACAGTTCGTTCATGCCAGTGTAGTTGATATTCAAGAATAAATGCACCAGCACCCAAACTGACAATAAAACAGCAAATTTGAGCTTGGCAACTTAGAATAATTATTTAAAACCACTATAACATAGTGTACGATGGTGACAGTTTACTTTGCTTTTATCAAACACGTTTGTATAAGGTTTTGTTTTTATAAATTGAAATGTGCATCACTCACCGATTTGATTTTTTTGTAGTATTTGCTTGTTGTGTGTCTTCAGAATTAAACAATTCGAGCGAGTTTTAGATTTCTATGAGCCCAAGTACATCTAAAGATTAGGTGGGTATCATTTGGTACAATTTTACATTTTAACTTTCAATTTTACTCGTAACCATTTAAGCCAGTGGTTCCCAAACTGGGGAGCACGGTGTGAGAATGGCCTCTCTGAGCCTTCGAATATAGAAAAACATTTTTTTCTTTGCATTCAAATAACTTTTATTGCTGTTAATGTGTGCTTGCAAAGTTTGTTATTTGTAGGAGTTTTAGAGAAGAGTCACAATTGTAACCTTTTGAATAGGCTATGTTTTTTCTTTTTTGTTGCAATTGGGGAGGGGGCTAAAAGTTTTTCATTCATCAAAGAAAGGGGGACAATCATAAGAAGTTTGGGAACGATTGATCTAAGAATTCATTGCTAAATTGAGTATTTTACTACACTTAATTTCTATTATTTTTCCATTCGTGTATGGAATGGTCTTGGGATGACATGGGGCAATTCTTTTTCCTTGGGGCTAGTTTGGTAAAATGCAGTACAATGGATGTTGAAAAACTCTGATAAATTGCCAACAATGGCTCATCTTTGGAAACGTCACCTTATATTGCCATCCAACCAGCAAACATGGTATACTCAATAACAACTAGGGCCTTCCAAAACCCTGTTTAAATGGTTTATTCTGAAGTAGTTGTTTTTTTTTTTTTTTTTTTTGTAGGCGATGACTCCTCCAAATGTAAAACAAAAAGTTACAAAATTGTATCTATGTAATCAAAACCATGTAAGAGACTTCATAAAAAACAAACATGAACACATACATAGACATACAGAAGTGAAAGTAACATAAAATTGGCAAACTATTGACCCTGTGGAACTCAGCATCGGGTGCATGCAACCTGACAGTAACTGTAGAATATCTACAAAAAGTCCAATTAAAGAATGATAGCATCTAACAACTTCAAAACACCAACACTCCTGCACATTACATGTTGTGCAACCAGAGAGCACTGATCAGGTGGGGCACGCCCAACCCCCGCCTCTGTTGTGTGAAGTCGTGTAAAGGTTCACAGTGTAATACAGCAGGATCCCCCATCAAACAGTGTCAAGCAAGACTGTATATTTGGAACATACAAAATAAATTTTATTATCCATTCTCTTTGTGTCTACATCTTATTAGAATGTCTAGACAATGGCATTGTCAAATAACACACCCAAATGAAATCTAATAATCCTGACAGGTGCCACAATACATTTCTGTCAAGTCCAGGTGTCAAAATATAACTGAATGTGAAAAGCAATTTAAATCTTCTTTGTTATTTTTCAACATAAAAAGGAGAGCCATGGCCCTGCACTGCAGTGAGAGCTGAGCAGGACATGGCCATCAGGACATGAGGAACACGATGGGGGCGGGGTTTCAGGGCTGGGCCCCGGTGGCTGCTGGGACTTGTGTAGCCAGAGCGTTGGGGGCAGAGATGACGGGGGATCCAGCAATGTTAGCCAGTGGTTGTGAGGAGGACATGGATGTGATGCCTGTAGGAGGGAGGAAGATGGTTAACCATTGAAATATGAATATAAAGGCAATCATAAGGTCAAACAGGTGCAACTTTGCTGCACAAAAATAGCAAAGGGTGTTGAAGAAAGCTATTCAATATGACGCCAACAAATGTATTATAGCTTTTATAAAACAAAGAAAAAATTATTGAAAACAACTGTTTTGTTTTCCATGAAAAACATTTTTTCTGCATTTTATAGAGAATCCAGGAACACAAAAGCACTTGCGTTCTGTTCAGGATAAAGACGCTATTGTATTTCTTGCTTATGTGCATTGTGACTCAAATCAGGATTATTGGCTACAGAAGTTTTGGGGGATATTACAACAAGAAAAAATAAAATAATTATATACAAACTTATTGAAAAAAAAAAAAAAAACTAACTACAATCGTAAATTTAATTCAACTTACAAAACCCGTCATGTACACCTAAAACAGTATCAATGCGACATGGTGTCTTGTTAATCTGGTGATTCCAAAACTGTTAAAATCACCTGTGAGGGTGATGTAATGACTACATCAGCTGACAGACAAAATAGTCTTTAGCAGACAGCACTGATATGTGTATGCAAAAAATGCCAATTAAATAAATATCAAAATTGGGCTTTGATTTTGATGGATGGAAGACACAAAGATAAGTAATGTTAATATTACTAAGATTGAAATAAACACCAGGATTGTCCAGAAGTGCAGACGGAAGGCGGAATGGCCCACTACTCTCTCTCTGGCCACCTTCTACTCTAAGGTGCGTTCACACCAAACGCGAGTGCAGTCACTAATCGTCTGTGATGAGTCGCTGGAACATAGTGGTGCTTTCTGTTGTCGCTTGAAGTCACATCATTTACATTGATTTAGAATGTAATCTAGTCACTTCAGTCATGTTCGGTGTGAACGCACCTTTATCCTGGTAATTTCTCTGCACAAGATATACAGGTGCTGGTCATAAAATTAGAATATCATGAAAAAGTTGATTTTTTTCAGTAAATCCATTCAAAAAGTGAAACTTGTATAATGAATACATTCATTTCACACAGACTGACATATTTCAAGTGTTTATTTATTTTAATGTTGATGATTATAACTGACAATTAATAAAAACATCAAATTGAGTATCTCAGAAAATTAGAATACTGTGGAGAGGTTCAATAATGAAGACACCTGGTGCCCTGCAAAGGCCTTTAAAGGGTCTCTCTGCAGGCTACACAATCATGGGGAAGACTGCTGACCTGACAGTTGTCCAAAAGACGACCATTGACAAGAGGCTGGCTGTTCACAGAGCTCTGTGTCCAAGCACATTAATAAGAGGTGAAGGGAAGGAAAAGATGTGGTAGAAAAAAGTGCACAAGCAATAGGGATAACCACGCCCTAGAGAGGATTGTGAAACAGATCCCATTCAAAAATGTGGGGGAGATTCACAAAGAGTGGACTGCTGGAGTCAGTGATTCAAGAACCACCACGCACAGACATATGCCAGACATGGGATTCAGCTGTCGCATTCCTAGTGTTAAGCCACTCGTGAATAAAAGACAGCGTCAGAAGCGTCTCGCCTGGGCTAAAGACAAAAAGGACTGGACTGCTGCTGAGTGGTCCAAAGTTATGTTCTCTGATTAAAGTTAATTTAGCTTGTCCTTTGGAAATCAAGGTCCCATAGTCTGGAGGAAGAGAGGAGAGGCCCAGAATCCACATTGCTTGAAATCGAGTGTAAAGTTTCCACAGTCAGTGATGGTTTGGGGTGCCATGTCATGTACTGGTGTTAGTCCACTGTGTTTCCTTAGGTCCAAGGTCAACGCAGCCGTCTACCAGGAAGTTTTAGAGCACTTCAAGCTTCCTGCTGCTGACCAACTTTATGAAGATGCAGATTTCATTTTCCAACAGGACTTGGAATCTGCACACAGTGCCAAAGCTACCAGTACCTGGTTTAAGGAGTAAGGTATCCCTGTTCTTGATTGGCCAGGAAACTCGCCTGACCTTAACCCCATAGAAAATCTATGGGCTATTGTGAAGAGGCAGATGCGAGACGCCAGACCCAACAATGCAGAAGAGCTGAAGGCCACTGTCAGAGCAACCTGGGCTCTCATAACACCTGAGCAGTGCCACAGACTGATTGACTCCATGCCATGCTGCATTGCTGCAGTAATTCAGGCAAAACTAAGTATTGAGTGCTGTACATGCTCATATTTTTCATGTTCATTCTTTTTGTATCGGTCTTAAGTAATATTAAAATTTTCTGAAATACTGAATTTGGGATTTTCATTAGTTGTCAGTTATAACCATCAAAATTAAAAGAAATAAACATTTAAATATATCAGTCTGTGTGTAATGAATGAATATAATATACAAGTTTCCCTTTTTGAATGGAATTTCATGATATTCTAATTATATGACCAGCACCTATACAAGCTGTGAACAGGTTGAAATGCATGTGTCTCACACCCAATGCATGAGACTTGAGAGTTTTGCATATACTGCTGGTGCGCAGAGCCCACACACTACATGAAACAGTGTTTTTCTGACTCACAATCACAATAGCTGCTTAAATAGCAATTTGTTTTACTGTAATGTGCAGTGTTTTTGGCTGAAAACAACAAGAGTGTGTGGATAGCGTCTACAGACACGCCTAATCATGAATATGCGTAAGTAGACCGCAAATCAGCCCCTTTTTAGAGTTGCTCAGAGAGTCACTTTTCAGAGGCTAAAACTCCAGAAAACAGGTGAGTTTGGGAAAATAAACCTCAAATACTATGTTGTTGGGGTTCTTAGGCCAAATGGAGATGGGTGAAAAATAGCAAAATATGGGACCTTTAACATTCACAACATTACTGAATTCAACTAAATTAAATAAATATTATCTTTAAGAAAAGTCACTGGTAGGAATAATTCACAGACCAAATTTGAAAAAAGATTTTGAAGAGGTTTTTAAAGGGGACACATCATGATAAATCTACTTTTTTAGCTTTTAAATGCATTTTGTTGTATATTTAGAGTGTTTAGAAGTACAGAAAAGTTCAAATTAGTCTCTTCAGGTGCTCCGTTGATATGTTTATATTCTGTTTTGGTCATATTTTTCAATCTGTTTCGATTTTTCAATTCTCTATTACGTTTTTTGAACAATGACATCACAGTATTTGCAGCGGAACTGCCAAATTAGGACATCGACTCCAGGCCCATTTTAAAGAGACCGCACCAAAACGAGTTGCTCTCAGAAGCACATCAGAAAAGGGGTAGAAAAGGGGCCTGTGGAGCTATAATAATGACTCAGACTCAAGCAGTGCAGTTCCGCTTTATATAGACCACAACTGTATGATTTATATGTAAAAAGGAAGGATTCAAAAGCATGATATGTCTCCTTTAATTCTTCTCTATGGATTGAATATGTATATTTTTCAAAACATTCATGATCAATATCATCATGAATCATGAATTAAAAGTCCTGCATCCGGGGTACTAGGTTACAAAAATCACAAATGTAAGATATATTTTGAATATTAATGTGCATTGATACAACTAAATATAATACCAAAACCAACAACAAGTAAACCACACAAAAATTATGGTAATCACACAGATATGTTACAGTACCAGACAGCATTCTACAGAGGACTACTAAGAGACCAAGTGCCCATACTACTGTTATACTATAAGTTGGCACATTTTCAACAGGAAAGAGGTAAACTGATGATGCTCAATTCGTTGTCATCATAATCATGGATACCAGGTTTCAACTTGTAAATGCATCATGTTTACAAAAACTAGGTGAGAAAATACATCACGCTAAGAAAATTGACAAAAGAAAAGCCACAATTACACAAATATAATGCACCAAAAGCCACCAGATAGCATCATTTTTGTGAAATTTTCCAAGGGGTGGCATGCCCCCCGACCCGCTTAGGTGTCGTGCAGCTGCGGCAACTCTCCGCGATTTTTTGCTTTCTGCTTTTTTATTTAACCCTACTACTTTTTTTCTGGACATCTCTGAAACACACATCCAAGGTTCAAGTTCAAGTTATCCAACTATGCAGGGAAGCTGTTTTCTAAAAGACTGATTCTCAGAATTGTATGAAAGAGAAATTAGGTGTAGAAGGCTGTAGATCTGGTATAAGTAAAAAATAAAATAATCCGACCCTAATTCTAATTGAAATGATAATTTTGAACACACTGTTGCACCATCTAACATGTCTACATTTCAGCCTTTTTTCCTGCAACTCTTTTGGACAGCTTGAAATGAAAAAAAAAATTAAACTGCTGTTGTAAATATTACCTTTCAAACATTAAACTATGCTATTTTTATTTGATTGTTTTGTGTGTGTAAAAACAGAGTGAAGTTTACGTACCGGCCATCATACTTGAGGAGCTGACTGGAGTAGAGCTGGCAGCCATCCCTCCAGGAGTGGCTCCTCTTCCCTGATCTTTAACAATGGGAACTGAGCACAAGGACGAGCGCGAGCACATGAGAAAACGAATGCATTTGCTAGAACGGAGGCACAGAGGAGTGGGAGCGGACTTACAAAAATAGGGATGATCCATGGCCTCTCTGGCTGTGAGGCGGGCTTGATGGTCATAGCGCAGCAGTTTGTCAAGGAAGTCCAGAGCCTCTGTGCTGACTAGGTGCTGGTTCTCACTGTGCACAAACCTCTCCCACCTCTTACGAGAATGTCTTTAAAAAGAGGAGAAAAAGATCACAACACATGGATGGCGTTTAATCACACGATATACTCACTGTAGGGTCAAACATCTGCCCTAATTTACCTTCCCAAAATGTCGTTGAATCTTGGATCCAGTTCAATGTTGTACTTGTCGATGTAGTCATACAGATCTTCTGTGCCCAGGACTTTTGCGATTCGCACCAGCTGCAAATTAAAGAAATATTATTTTACATAACACGCTTTCAGTTATGATTTAATGTTGCTTCCACCTGGAAGCAGAGGTGTAGCTGTTTGGTCATGTGCATGTGTTGAGGAACACAGAGGAATGTACTCTTATCATTCAGAGTCGACCTTCCTGAAATACCGCATTCAGACAACAAAAGCTAACTTGAAGTCACAGCAACTTACTTTTTCTAAAAGTGAGCACGGGAAAAAGAAATAAACAGTACAAAGACATTCAGTGAGGAATTGGTTTGGTTCCTGAATTTCTCTCAACATTTGGACGTCATAAAGCCTAAAAACTCTTCAAAATTGAGAGAATAGAAAAAAAAACCTTGTGTACCAAATACATGTTTATTTTTTACTAAAACATCTAGAACAGTGGTCTAAACATATTTTCCAACAGTTAATAAAAGGAAAAAGTTGCGTGGTGCACCATCAGACCACATACTGGAAAACAATGTTAACATTAGATCAAAGAGAACATTATCATTCCCAGAGGCCAATTAAGAACTCTAGCATCTTAAATTAATTAACACTGTCAACACAAATCTCTACTTTCTTTACAATTAGAATATAAGAAATATTACGATAATAACAGGAGTCTTGATCCAAAGTCATAGAAAAACAAATGAATCAGATAATTATGGTAAATTATAGTTTGACTACAAATTAATTTATTGAACTGTTTTCTATCATTCTAAAAAAATATTCAATGAGAGCATTAAAAAAAAAAAAACTACTTTAACAAGCAAATTATTTAAAATGACATGTTCCCCTGTTATTGGAAATATTCATTCAAAATAACAGCCAGTGATTGTTTCCTGGAGGCCTCGACAAACATGATGTAAGCCTTGAAATTGGATGTTACGTTGCTTTGCAACACAAATCAACAGGTGGTTGTTCTCAAATAAGAGCAGACAGGCTCTTAACACATGTAATAAAGCCAATAGAATTACATGCATCTCTAAGCCATGAGCTGAAATAAGAATTCATAAAGAAAATTAAGCTTAGTTGTTGAGATGACTTATCAAAGACATAAGATGAGGAGATAAAGCAGAAGTCCTTTGCCAAAACATTCTAAGACCTCTCACTGGGGACATAATACTGTTAAAGACAAATAATTTATCATACCTGATCATAATTGTCATGACCATGAAAGAAAGGTTCCTTCCTGAAGATCATGCTGGCAAGCATGCAGCCCAAACTCCACATGTCTAAGCTGTAGTCATACATCTACAAAAAACAAGGAGATCATAGGACAGAGTTGGAGTTTGGTTCTTCACTTCATTCTGTAGCTTTCATTTCATGGATCAGAGGCTCACCTGGTAGTCTACCAGCAGCTCAGGTCCTTTGAAGTACCTGGATGCAACCCTCACGTTGTACTCCTGGTTTGGGTGGTAGAATTCTGCCAGACCCCAATCGATTAGACGCAGCTGAAAGAGCGCAGAGGAAGTAGTCACTAAAACGCACCGATCAGCTGCTCACGCTGTGTTTAACATGTGCTACAATACCTTTCTGTGTTCATGGTCTATCATTACATTGTGTGGCTTTACATCTCTGTGCATGATTCCCATACTGTGGCAGTAATCCAGAGCCTATACCGAGTCAGAATAAAAAAACACTCAAACAGGGTGAAACTTGACATTTTTAAACAGGTCAGCAAAAAAAAAAAACACAAAGATTTGCCTACCTTTAGGATTTCATACATGTAGAACCGTATGTCAAAGTCTGAGAGGGTTTGATACAATTGCTTGAGGAAAAAAAAAAAGAGCAAAATGCATTATTATTATTAATAATAAGAAATTATTTTTCAGCAATCAACTGATCCAAGTCGTTCTTTACCTTGAAATCTGTGTTGTTAACATGTTCAAAAACAAGTGCCGGAGTTCGAGACTAAAATAAAAGATGGTACATATATTAGTTATTGAAAAAATTCAAACAAAACAGACCAGAACACAATGAGAA